>NC_085998.1:5010195-5295195 GCF_030014385.1 Trichomycterus rosablanca
TGACCATTTCAGTGACGTTGATTTTGATGGCTCCCTCTGGGATCTCCACGATCTTGTGGTAACCCACTTTGGACAGGCTGTGATGGAAGAGACCAGAAACCAGCCGACAGGCCGTGTTGTCCCCACCGCACACACCACATTTATCCAGCACCTTCATCGAACCTAGCAGCTCATCACAGCCTGGACTCTGTGATACACACACACACACACACACACACACACACACAATAAAACACAACAGAAACAGATACAGTGAAGCATCTGCAGCTATTTTCACCTCATGATCTTACCATGATTAGACACAAAAGTAAACACAGTACTACTAGTTGTAGCCTAGTACTGGACTAGTAATCAGAAGGTCACTGGTTCAAGCCCCACCACTGACAGGCTGTTGGGCCCTTGACTGTATACTGTCCCAGTAATAAGTTGGATAAAAAGCATCTGCTAAATGCCGAAAAAATGTAAATATACAGTACTTAAACACTGGCACTGGACTAGTGTTTGGAAGGTTGTTAGTTCAAGCCCCAGCATTACTATGTTGGGCCCATGAGCAAGGCCCTTAACCATCAATTGCATTCACTGTATTCAGTCACAATTGTGAGCATTAAACACAGTAGTGGACACAATATTGGAGACGGCACACTGGTGAACATACTAGTGAACACAGTAGTGGATGCAGTATGGAACACAGTAGTGGATGCAGTATGGAACACAGTAGTGGATGCAGTATGGAACACAGTAGTATATGCAGTATGGAACACAGTAGTGGATGCAGTATGGAACACAGTAGTGGATGCAGTATGGAACACAGTAGTATATGCAGTATGGAACACAGTAGGGAACTGCATACACTACTGTATATGCAAAGCAGTTGGCAGATCATTTAATATGACTAAAGTGGGAGGAAAACGGGGTAAATTGCATAAAAAATGAGTCTTGATCATGCAAAAACTGTGTAAGAGCAACTTTTTTGTCTGTATGCTAAGAGTAAAAAACAGAAGCATGTACATTCACTACAACACAAGAAAGTGAGTCTCACAAGCTAACCTGAGACAGGCCTGAGAGGTTCTTCTCTAATAAATCCAATAAAATAAAAACATTATATTGTAACCCCCAGATGGCACAGAGCCCGAGAGAGCATCTAATAGTTTTTCCTTCCTCCGAGTCCCTTGAGGGCTAAAACTCTCATGTTTGACCTTAAAGCACTTTATTTCTCTGTGTAATCTGCTCTCGGTGGGTGGTGCTCACTGACTCCGGAGGAACTAGCGATGAACCGGAGTAAAGATTTAAACCTCCCTTAAATCCACTTTCAGCTGGAGACGGTTAGGCTGGTCACAAACTATGTAGCTTATCATGTGAATTCTTTACTATTAGTACTGAAATAAATAGTAACAATCCTTAATATACTACAAAATTAATCAATAACCAGAACTTTAATGCTGAGTGTTACCGCCCCATCTGGGGATCGAACCCAGGACCTTCTTGTTGTGAGGCGACAGTGCTACCCACTGAGCCACCTTATGACTAAACTGGGAGGACAATTCGACATAAAATACACTATGTTACCAAAAGTATTCACTCACCCATCCAAATCATTGAATTCAGGTGTTCCAATCACTTCCATAGCCACAGGTGTATAAAACCAAGCACCTCGGCATGCAGACTGCTTCTACACACATTAGTAAAAGAAAGGGTCGCTCAGTGGAGCTCAGTGAATTCCAGCGTGGTACCGTGTTGCCACCTGTGCAACAAGTCCAGTTGAGTTTGGTGTGGAAGAACTTGACTGGCCTGCACAGAGTCCTGACCTCAACCCGATAGAACATCTTTGGGACGAATTAGAGTGGAGACTGTGAGCCAGGCCTTCTCGTCCAGCATTAGTGTCTGACCTCACAAATGCGCTTCTGGAAGAATGGTCAAAAATTCCCATAAACACACTCCTAAACCTTGTGGAAAGCCTTCCCAGAAGAGTTGAAGCTGTTATAGCTGTAAAGGGTGGCCGACATCATATTAAACGCTATGGATTAAGAATGGGACGTCACTCAAGTTCATATGCGTGTGAAGGCAGACGAGCGAATACTTTTGGCAGTATAGTGTATGAGGTGTTGTACCTGAAAACGCTGAAAAACACCAGTGTAGCCAGACTGGTGGCCCATGATTTTAATGGTTTTCAGGAAGGGAACCAAACACCTTTTTTGTTGCCATCAAATCCTATCCAGTTTAAATTTGATCTGTTTTACATTCACACTAAAATAAACACTCGTACTGTATTTCAGTAAGTTATCATCCCACATCTTATCATGGTATCCCATCATCCCCTAGGATTTGGCCTGGCTGGTTTTCATGCACAGCAGCTTTTGTAGCAGAAACTCCATTATGAGGCATGAAGGTGGTGAGTTTGGCCCTGAACAGAGCATCAAACCTCAGATATTTCATCAAACCTCATCTGATCTCAGGCCAAAACTTTGTCATCCTGTCCTGAGCGGTGAACACGAGCTACTGAGAGACGAGGACGTAATCGGAGAGGAGCCGTGATCCTCTAAGATCTGAGAAACATGACATTGTGATGAAAAAGGAAAACTCGCTGAGTTTAGAGGAATAATCTCGAACTGCAACGTTACCCAAAGCCTCGACACTTTTCTGATCAGTTTACGAGAAATGAGCAGCCATGCTAAAGCGGCAGTAAAAGATAAAGACGTTAGCACAGGCTCTTAAAGTCCTGCTGCTGTACGTACTGAGAGGAGAAACGTCATGACGCCCCTGAATCCCACCGAAACCGCTGCATGTGTGCAGCATGTGGCCTCCACATGAGGAGTCGACCGCAGCCTGCTTAATGAAGACGTAAACAGCATCCGCTCTTGCTAAGGCTAGCCACACTGTTTTGGCTCACAGATCTGGCTTCTCTTACATTATGTGTCTGTCTGAAAACCTGGTGATCTCTCTACACGGTCGCATTTACGTCATCCGGCACTTTAATTCTGAGTGATGATCTGACTGAATAACGAGGGAGCATCCAACGCTTCCTCAGCGCTAAAGGCAATCCCAGCATTCAGTGCGGCACGACTTTTCTCATAAAAAATGACAAACTTGTTGGACGGATGCATCATGATGTTGTAGATCCAGCTTATCCTTGGTCTTCTGAGTCCTTCCACACGTCCTGGCAGGTTCTGGCTCGGCTCACATTTTTTCTAGATTAGGATTTTTTGTTTCTTAAATAGTGTGCAGATCTTTTCCACATCTGCTGTTCTATCTAATTACGGTACTTTTTTCTAGTATATAAAGTGTTCTGGCTCTGAAGGGCAGTGGTATCTCTGCCCTGTGATGAACTGGCGACCTATATTTCGTCCAATGAATCAGAACCGTCGCGACCCTGACAAGTATGCAGCAGTGGTCAGCCAATAAATAAATAAATAAATTCATTCATTTATTATTATTATAAATAGTGGTAGTATTAACATTATTGGCATTATTGTCGAGAGAATTTTTTCAGATAAAGGAAATCTAGATGTGTTTTTTATTTTTAATATATGAGAGATTATAATTGACAGTAAAATATTATTCTATTCTATTATTGTTATGATTATTACTATTATTTTTATTATTTTTATCATTATTATTATTATTATTCGAGAGCATTTATTCAGATAAACAGATTTCACAATGTGTGCTTTTTATAATCAATGTATGAGAGATTATAAGGCATACACAGCAGTAAAATGCATTATATTATTATTATTATTATTAGGGTGGTACGGAGGCTTAGTGGGTAGCACTGTCGCCTTACAGCAAGAAGGTCCTGGGTTCGATCCCCAGGCGAATCGGTCCGGGTCCTTTCTGTACAGAATTTGCATGTTCTCCTTGTGTCTGCGTGGGTTTCCTCCCGGAGCTCCGGTTTCCTCCCACTGTCCAAAAACATGCAGTAGGTTAATTGGAGACACTGAATTGCCCTATAGGTGAATTGGTGTGAATGTGTGGGTGTGTGTGTCTGCCCTGCGAAGGACTGGCGCCCCGTCCAGGGTGTTACTGTGTACCTTGTGCCCATTGAAATGCTGGGATAGGCTCCAGCACCCTCCCGCAACCCTAATTGGATAAGCGGATAAGAAAATAAATGAATGAATGAATGACTGAATTAATGAATGATTGTTATTATTTTAAACTTCGATCCACACAGAGCAGTTCATGCTCACTGCAAGGACTCCATTGTTTTTAGTATCCGTCCTCACTCTTCATTAATCAACTCACGAACCTCACCGTCTCTGTATTTCAGAAATGGGATAGTCTGGGATTACGAACCAAAGCTGTGAGCCCAGCACGTCACTGCCAGTATAAACACAAGCTATAGGAGCTACTGGAAAGCAGCAGCCTGAATCAGCACTTGTGATGTTCTGCACAGCGTCTGTTTTATTTCAGCAGTGATTTATTCCACCTCTGGGGTCCGACGTGAGCGAGACGGAAATCTTCCCTCTTCAGCCCAAGGGGTTCATGTGTTAGCGCTGTAGTGACGCTCACACCCAGACGGACTGAAGGGAAGCCGTGAGGCAGAGGCTAACATCACACCATAAACACAAAAAGCTAATAAACGCAGCTGAAATGGTCGTCAGTGTTGATCCAGCTGCTGTGATATCTATATATTAAATATAGATAATCAGTGTGTCAGAAAAACACACAGTCATTTCAAATGCTCAACCCTCATGTTCTCTTTGGGGTCCCTGAGACCCCAATATCCTAATCCTTTTTTCAATCAACTTGATACTTCATGAATTCTCCTAATTTTGGGGTACGTGCAAATCTCTCTATGTCCTTGGCTGCTCCCATTAGAGGTCACCGGTGGATCATGATCCGCATTATTGATTTGGCACAGTTTTTACACCAGATGCCCTTCCTGACACAACCCTCCCTATTTATCCGGGCTTGGGACCGGCACTACAGTGCTCTGGTTTATGCATCCTAGTGGCTCTGTACCTATAGGACAATTCAGTATCTCCAATTAACCTGACTGCATGTTTTTGGACTGTAGGAGGTAACCGGAGCACCCGGAGGAAACCCACGCAGACACGGGGAGAACATGCAAACTCCACACAGAAAGGACCCGGACCGCCCCACCTGGGGATCAAACCCAGGACCTTCTTGCTGTGAGGCAACAGTGCTACCCACTTAGCCACCGTGCCACCCTGTACATGCAAATATACAATATTTTTAATCTGATATTGGGTCTGTTTGAAAAAACCCAGTGAGCTGCCTTACTGCCTACCTGATCAGCTGCTTAAGTAGAGAGGATTCTAATAAGACATGGAACTCATAAGGCAGATTATTTAGACGCACTACTTCTACAGTGATTGCGCTCATTACGTCAGCCTCAGGCTATTCAAACCAATGATCTGAGATGGCACAACCCACTAGCACACCAGCTAACGTCTCCCTCCGTGTACCGAAGCTTAAACTGTCCCTGAAGAGCCCAAATGTACAAATAAATGACACTTGTGCACTTTTATACAAATTAAAAATCAGTGAGAATTTATTTACATTAAAAAGAACTCCGTTGGTTGCTCCGCTCTGCATTTGTCCACCGTGTTTATGATCTTTTGTGAGAAAAGTCGCCTCAGTAGGAGCATTTTAAGGGATCTAAGAATTTAGACATGCCCTCTTCTCAGGAGTGTAGGATGACGTAAAATGCGTCTGTGTAGAGAGATCAACAGGTTTTCAGACAGACCCACTGTGTTCCAAACACCCCCAAATGGGCTCTCAGAGACCCTACAGCTAGAAACCATCAATAAAATGTTATTAGTTTTTTGGTGTTGAGGGTACAGCTGACCCTCCTACACACACACATACACACACAATGCTGGTGTCACTGGGACCCCAAAGATTCAGAAAATGAAGTAATGTTAACAGAACACAAGTGTTAACATAAGACTATTTAAGGCTCATTAATAGCTAAAATATAATTATAGAACTCGCCATCCAGGTTACAGAAACACACTCGACTTTGAGATTTTGGTTCATGTCCATATTTGTCAGTTGCACTTTAACGCTACAGGTCTCCTGTCGGTGTGTCTCATTCCAAAGATTCTCTGCTGAATTCAGATCCAATAACTGGGACGGCTATTAAAAATAAACATGCACCCTTTGCACCCTTATGTGTAAACTGTAAAGCAGGTTCTGAATTAAAATCCCAAAATATCCTGTGATGCCTCTCTGCCTACCATTCTGGCAATTTTGATGTGAACATTAACTGAAGCTGTTTGATTCATATTCATATGATTTTATCAAGTGATAGTCTATTATGCTAACCCACCACAGCTGAGAACAGGGTTTGAATATTACAGGTGCAATTGGCTGGAAAGACCACAAGAAAAGACCAATAACTTTAGATGGCAAAGTGGTGGACAGATTTTGCCTGCTTGGATCAATTATTATTACCAAAGTGTCCAGCTGTCAGAAAATGGAACTTGGCAGAACAAGAACTGGAACTGGGAAAGATCTTCAGAAGATGACAAAGGGCAGAACTGTCCAGACTACGGTCCTCTCTGAAGTTCTTTATGGATAAGGAGAAAACCTTGGACAGGAGAGACCTTGGACAGCAAAGAAGACGCTGACTTAAAGCCCAAATAACCATATATTCATATATGTGCAAAAAACCAATTCATTGGACAAGACAATAATGCCTGGAAGAGTTGAAGGTAAAAGAGGAAGAGGACGGCCAGCAAGAATATGGAGTAATATTGAACAGGCTATTAAGGAGCCTGAAGACCCAAACAGAAGACACAATGTACTGGAGAAACACTAAACTATACAAATAATGTTAATAATAATTACAAACAACAACAACAATGTATTTATATACAGTACATAATACTTTATAAAGCCTGACATAAGCCTCTTCGGCGGTATGGTGGGTAGCACTGTTGCCTCACAGCAAGAAGGTCCTGGGTTTGATCCCCAGGTGAAGCAGCCTGGGTCATTTCTGTGTGGAGTTTGCATGTTCTCCCCGTGTCTGCGTGAGTTTCCTCCGGGAGCTCCAGTTTCCTCCCAAAGTACAAAGACATGCAAGTGAGGTAAATTAGAGACACTAAAATTGTCCATGACTGTGTTTGACATTAGACTTGAACTGATGAATCTTGTGTAAGCAGTAACTACCTGTCATAACATAAGCCTAGATGCCCAATGATGCCCACAATGTTCCCATAAACAGATATTATTGCGTATATTATATTATGTGTATTTATCTAATATTTATGCCTACGAAGTGTAATTCATTTTAGCATAGCACCTGTTCTTCTGTATTCAGGCTTATGCAGGCCATTTTTGAGTATATAACACGTTATAAATGCCTTATTATAATCTATTATAAATACAAATCTTAAGATGGTAGTATCTATTTTCTCTTGTATTTTAATGTTGTTTTACAGGCGGGTTTAGATTCCGTCAGGTCTCTGAAGCATAGGGCTTGTTTTTAAAGCATTATTCATGTTTATATATGTAAGGATCGAAAAAGAAAACCACAGGATGCCAATTTGGCGGCCCCCTGCGTTGGCATACATCAGCCAGTGTGGGGCCGGAGAGGCCTGCACTGACAGCTTAACGACGTGGGGGATCAGAAGGCAGTCAGTGGGAGCCTGGAGGCCGACCGACATGAGAAATATAACCTGGTAAAGGTGGAAGTTCAGGAGAAGAATGCGGCTGAAAAAAACGTTATTTAAATTAGTGGTTCACAACTGTAGGGTTGCTGCCTGCTAGGGGGGGCAATTAAGATTTCCGGGGTG
Source organism: Trichomycterus rosablanca (assembly GCF_030014385.1). Classification (NCBI taxonomy): domain Eukaryota; kingdom Metazoa; phylum Chordata; class Actinopteri; order Siluriformes; family Trichomycteridae; genus Trichomycterus; species Trichomycterus rosablanca. The sequence continues at coordinate 5,017,956 of NC_085998.1, forward strand.
GATTTAAGATGATAAATAATAGAGAAATATATTAAATTAGAACATAAAATATACTACACAAGTACACCACAATCTAGCTCTACCGTCAGCTACAGTCTGGGTTCAGGACTCCATCATGTAAAAGACACTAGTCAAATTTAGGATTCATGTGATGGTAGCAATGAGCAGAGTAGCCTGAATGATCCCAAAATCTTATGGGACTGTGTTTGGAATCCAAGGTTCAAATCCCCAGCATTTACATTACATTTACTTTTTCGGTATTTAGCAGATGCTTTTATCCAAAGCTTACAGTACTTTGACAGTATCCTGTCTAAGCAATTAAGGGTTAGGGGTCTTGCTCAAGGGCCCAACAGTGACAACCTGGCAGTGTTGGGTCATGAACCATTGACCTTTTGATTACTAGTACAGTACCTTTACCATTAGGCGGTCGGACGTCTACATACAGAGTGGGGAAGGGGGTGGTAGCCGAGGCCCCGTGATGGACTGGTGATTAGCATCCTGTCCAAGATGTTACAGCATTGCACCCAGTAGTTCTAGGAAAACCAGATCCAACCGTGACCATGTTCACGATAAAGTGGTGGTTTGAACCCTGGATCCCAGCAATAGTGTGCTTTTTATTATTCATGATCTGTTTCTTAATCAAACATAATCTTATAAGATTTGGGGATCATTCAGGCTACTTTCCTAATTGCTCCAATCACATAAATCCTAAATTAGTCCTGAACCCTGACTGCAGCTGACGGTAGAGCTAGATTGTGGTGTACTTGTGTAGAATATTTTATGTTCTAATTTAATATATTTCTATATGATTGATCATCGTACATCCAGATGATGGGTTCTGAAGTCTGAATATTGGGGTTTTGTTATGTGTGGCGCTTAAGTTACCACGACAGTCCAAAAGAAGAACAAAATATTACCAGTCATGGTTAAAGTACAGTGATGGTGTGGTGATGATCGGCTCCTTTAGTGCCTGGGTGATTAATACAAAAGCTAAGTGGTTAAATGGCCAATTTGTTGGACCCTTGAGCGAGGCACTTAACCAACTTAAGTTGCTTGGGATATAAAGGCATCTGCCAAATGCCATAAATGTGAACACAATGAGACAACTATTCCAAAAAGCAAAAACTACTACTACTACTACGAGACAACTATGAGACAGCTATTCCAAAGAGTCTACATCTGAATGGCTGAGTCAAGGTCCTGACTTAAACCCTGCTGAGATGCTGTGACTGGACCATAAACACTTTGTTGTCAGATGCCGCCCAGTGAGGCTGAATTACAGCACTTCTGTAGAGAAAGGGAAGCACAAAAATTCAAGACTTATCTTTAACGATTGGAAGCATTTTTTATCTGATAAAATTACCATTTAAAGAAGCTTTTTGTGTTTTACTCAGGTTGTCTGATAAAAAAAAATTTGGGTTGAAGAGCTATAATGAATGTGGCGTGCAGATCTAATTTAATACTGACAGAGAATTGTCCCCCCAATATTCAGATATGCTCAAAATGCCCCCCAATCTACTTCCTCGGCTTGCTCCCGTTAGGGGTCGCCTGACACAACCCTCCCTATTAATCTGGGCTTGGGACCAGCACTACAGTGCACTGGTTTATGCATCCTTGGTACCTATAGGACAATTCAGTGTCTCCAATTAGCCTGGCTGCATGTTTTTGGACTGTGGGAGGTAACCGGAGCACACGGAGACGAAACCCACGCAGACACGGGGAGAACATGCAAACTCCGCACAAAAGGACCCGGACCGCACCACCTGGGGATCGAACCCAGGACCTTCTTGCTTCATGCTGCCCCAAAACGCCCCCCCCCCCTCCCCTCCCCCCCAATATACTGATGTAAATATTATAAATCAATAAATTCCACTCCATTGCGTTTTACAATAGCAGGAACCTGCGGCATAGATTTGCCTGCTCCAATGTTTAATTAATGGGTATAGCATTAACACATACTTAAAATCAGATTAGTGAATGCAAAAATAGTTTTTTTAAAGAATCTGGTGTGGCGTGATGGTAAAAGCCACGCCGCTGGTAACAGGAGTGCCCGAGTATCAGGGGTTCGAATTCCAGACTGGGCTCACAAATACAGAAAGTTCATTACATTAGGCTTTACATGAACCCTGGCCACTGTGTAGACACGTATCAGTGCAACCTTAGTGCTGGTCTCAAGCCCGGATCAATAGGAGGGCTGCATCAGGAAAGAAGCAGCAAATGCGCCCCCTAATCTGAGCAGCTGAAAGAATTATTGTCATCATCATTGAATTAATCGTTCCTTAATAATAGGACACAATACAACCTAACACATGAACTAACACTTAACAGATCTGTTTTGTATTTTTTAAAGAATAGAACTTTTTATAATAATACAGAAAGCAAAACATGCTCATCTAGTTCATGTATAAAAATGATTCCAAATCATTCATTAGATTCCATTATGGTTAAAACGACAGTTCCAAAACTTTCAGCAAGTACCCGTCTGGACACTCGAGCTTGGTCCCTACCTGTGGCCAGCAGAGCACATGTGCATGAAGACAGAGCAGAAGCAGCAGGAAAGTGGAGAGCATCGTATCTCATTCACACAGCAGCGCTACAGAACGTTAAAATCCACACAAACACCCGGCTCTCCTAAATCCTAAATCTCAGCGCAACTCATCAAATCCTCAGCGCAACTCATCCCCACTACACGTCCAGAGACCCGAGGGCATCCCGTTCCAGTCCCGCACGGCTCTGAGGAGAGGGACGGACTGGTAAAGCTGAGGGAGGAGGTACTGCTGAAGGAATGGGGGGAGTGAGGAGGATATAAAAGTGAGAGGAAATGAGAGAGTGTGAGAGAGAACGATACACTGGATATACTAATGCGAGGGTGTTTGGATTCAACACTGGTAAGAACTACAGGTACAAGTAGCTGCCGTGGCTTTAATGGCTTAACTTGTCCCAGTAGAGGGAAGGGACATTGCAGATCACTCACTCACTTTCTTAACCGCTTATCCAATCAGGGTCGCAGGGGGGTGCCAGTCCATCGCAGGGCAGACACACATACACACACACACCCATTCACCTATAGGGCAATTCAGTGTCTCCAATTTACCTACTGTTTTTTGGACTGTAAGAGGAAAACCACACAGACACGGGGGGAACATGCAAACTTCACACAGATAGGACCCGGTCCCTCCCCCCTGGGGATCGAACCCAGGACCTTCTTGCTGTGAGGCGACAGTGCTACTCACTTAGCCACCGTGCCGCCCATTGCAAATCAATACAGGGTTATAAATACGTTCTGAAAATAAGGTGAATCATATGTTTCGGACCCTGGACTCAACAGATCTTAATAAATATTTAATAATTACAATAAAATACACCATTAAAACTGCCTAACACCTTAACTACCATATATTTTCTTTATTTTGTCTGAAAATGTTATTCCATGTACATAGTTTGCATGTTACAACAAGCCTGACTGCTCTGGAGATTATCTGGAAGGCTCAATTACAGAATCATGTCCTTCTGCCCTACCAAATTTGGCTGGCTGAGGGGGCATTGAGGCGCAGATGCTTGACGTATCAGTTCCTCTTAACTGACAGTCGCCAGCACTGAGATCTTGAGCTCGCAAGTTTGAATCTCAGCTTCACTATAAGCCACTTAGACATGCATAGAAAGGCCAGAGGGATTCCTCATCACTGCTGCAGTTAGGACCCCTGCTGGCTGGTCAAGGTGCTGCACAAGGTGCGTGACTTTCTGTGATACTGATTCCTGCGTGAACCCGCCTCGTTCAGGTGAAAAAGAAAGCATTTGGCAACTGCACACATGTCGGGGGAGGGGGTCATGTTAGAATCTTCAGTCAGAATCAGGTAATTAGATACAGCTAAATTAAGAGAAAATAGGAAATTATTAAAAAGAATTAAAAACACTCACAAAGCTTCAAATCTTGACTTACAGGGAGCAACTAAAGATATTTTTGGGTGGCATCAGGAACCTTTTCTGAACAGACGAAGCTGTTTGGTCCACAGCGAATAGAACGTCGCTGAGATTTGATGGGTTTTAGACAGAACAGTAGTCATTAACTCAACAAATTAAAAGCATTACTGTCCGATGTGTTAAACATGACAAGTACAGAATATAAAAGGTTTAATCAGGATGAGGAATGAAGGGGTGAGGAGAGGACCAGAGGGGACCTGCACTTTAACCTTGTCAAATAAAGTCAGTGTTAATCCTATCTGAAAAATGACTAAGGAAAATGCTTTTTGGCAAAGCATTGGAATGAATCAGTTTAGTTCATGCTTTGGCTGGGCCACTCAAGGGCCTTCCAGGCTTGCTCTGGAGAAGGTTGTTTTCATAAATGTTCCTGTATTTGGGTGCATAAATGTTCCTGTATTTGGGTTTTTACCAGTCTCCGTGTTCCTGCTGCTAAAAAGCACTGGCATAGCATGATGCTACCACCACCTTGTTTCACTGTAGGAATAGTATAAGCCAGACGATATACAGTGCCTGTTCATTTTACTCCAAACAGGCGTCATATTGCCACTCTGCCATAAAGGTCACTTTTACACACTGGACCTTTGAAGCCCTTAAGATGACAATTGGAAGCACTGTGGGACACCTTTATGACACCTGATTAGAACACTCTGCCAGGTAGGAAACCATACATTGCCATGCTGAACCAGTAATTCCAAGGTTGGAGTGGGTAGACATGAGCATTCTGTGACTGACTGTATTGAAGATTGCAGAAGGTCAAGGAGGATCAGAACTGACGACAGTTTGACTCTCTAGGCAGCAAGAAGTTTGGGTTTTTGGGGTGTTTTTGTTTTACCTCCCCAACCTCCCAACCAAGGCCCTTTTTGCATGTAATTCCAATTTATGTAGACGGCCAAATCTGAAAAAGGTTCATTGGTGTGCTAAGCTTTCGTTATTTTAAAACATTCAGCCAGCAGTGATCCTGGGAACACTTAGAGTTATATGATGTTTTATATTCTTGCCCTGATCTCAAAGCTGATGTTTATCTCAGACCAGTGAGTCTCAGTGTGTGTATGGTGTGTGTGTGTGTGTGTGTGTGACCTGTATTCCTGTTTCCTTACTCAGTAACACTCTTACCGGGGTTGGAGATGGAGTCGTACAGCAGGAGAAGGAAAAGATTCACTGAGTCTGGGAGAGAAATTAGACCCAGCAAGGTCAAACCAGTAGCTCGTCAGGATGACAGAATAGGAAAGAGCAACGAGAAAACCAGACTGAGGAGGAAGTGCAGAGTTGGTCTACATTTCTACAGTCTGATCAGATCTGCTCGGTCGAGGTCTTGGCATGGAGATCTCCAGGTATATATATCAGCTCAGTCTTACTCAGGTTGAGTTTCAGGTAATGAGCCGACATCCATAATGAGTTCTTTACCAGACGTGCCGAGATGCAGGCTGAGACTCGTGTGTCTGAAGGAGGGAATTTATTTTTAAATTTTTGGCATTTGGCAGACGCTTTTTATCCAAAGCGACTTACAGTACTGTGACAGTATACTGTCTAAGTAATTAAAGGTTAATAGCCTTGGTAACCTTTCAGTGGTGGGGCTTGAACCAGCGACCTTTCGATTACTAGTCCAGTACATTAACCGCTAGGCTACAACTGCTCAGAATGACAGAATGAGCTGAGTTTCATGTAGATGAAAAACAGAAAAGGGCCAAGTACAGAGCCCTGAGGGACACCAGTTGAAAGACTGTATAGAGTGGCTTCAGATTCCTTCCATTACACATCGTAATAACACCCTTCCAGGTAGGAAGCCATCCACTAAGATGTTAAACTAGTTGTCCCAATGTTGGAGAGCTCTGTGAGAATTCTGTGACTGCAGAAGGTCAAGGAGGACCAGAACTGATGACAGTTTGGCTGCTTTGGCAGCATTAAGTTTCTGTGTTGTGTGCTGCCTTGAAGCCAGACTGTCAGTTCTACAATTACTGACTGTAGTCCATCTTTTTCTCTGCATGCTTTTTTAGCCTGCTTTCACCCTGTTCTTCAACGGTCAGGACCTCCACAGGACCACCACAAAGCAGGTATTATTTGGGTGGTGGATCATTCTCAGCACAGCAGTTTTTAAATACTGTGTCCACTCACTGTCCAGTCTATAAGACACTCCTACCTAGTTGTACCACCTTGTAGATGTAAAGTCAGAGACGATCGCTCATCTATTGCTGCTGTTTGAGTCGGTCGTCTTCTAGATCTTCATCAGTGGTCACGGGGCGCTGTTGGCGGATATATTTTGGGTGGTGGACTATTCTCAGTCCAGCAGTGACAGTGAGGTGTTTATTAACTCCAGCAGCACTGCTGTATCTGATCCACTCATACCAGCACAACACACACTAACACACCACCACCATGTCAGTGTCACTACAGTGCTGAGAATAATACCTACTCTGTGGGGGTCCTAACCATTGAAGAACAGCATGAAAGCAGGTTTAAAAAGTATGTAGAGAAATAGATGGACTACAGTCAGTAATTGTAGAACTACAAAGTGCTTCTATATGGTAAGTGGAGCTGATAAAATGGACAGTGAGTGTAGAAACAAGGAGTGGTGTTAATGTTATGGCTGTTATGGCTGATCGGTTTATGTCAGAAATAACTTACAAGACAATATGGGATGCTTCAAGTAATTAAATAACCAGCACAGACTCCATATTTAAACCCCATCAAGATGGTTTGGGATGAACGAGTTCAACATATTTGTGGGAACTTCTGCAGCAGTTTTATAAAGCACTTCCTGATTTCTGATTCTATTTTCTCTCCAACTGTTTTAATGCTTTAATTGTGATGTATATTGAAACATCAATCTGTGTAAATAAGAAAAAGAACTGGTAGAATTCAAAACTTTGGACCAGTAGTGTTTTATATTCTACAGTGCTGGCTGAACTTGAGTCTGACTGTATGAATGAATGAGTGATTGCTTTTACTGTCATTGTATATAATAAGGGGCCTAATTTGACGGACCTAGTTGAATGATAGAATAAATGGAAGCTACACTACACAGCACAGCTACTGTACTTAACACTTCCAGCATCCACAGAATTGGTTGTGTTTCCAGACTCAGTTACCCGAGGTTTTTAGCTGCTTTACACCTTGACATCTTGGATGTTTTGACTAATCGATTGCTAACTAAATTGCCGTAGGATTGCTAGGACGCCTCGTAGTGCAGATTAACCAGTAAACATGAGGCACTTAAACGCTACAAGAATGAAAAATGTTAAATCACTCAACACAAACCTTAAAGCAAATTGCATATTACACAGGAAAAAGCTCATTTCACAGTCTGTGAAGTAATTTTCACGACCACAGTCGAAATTTCCTTCCACAGTCCAAAGACGTTTAAGTGCGGTGAATTAGAGATACAAAATTGTCCATGACTGTGTTTGACATTAAACTTATTTATTTATTTATTAAGATTTTAAGTGTGTTTTACACACTTTGGTTACATTCATGACAGGACAGGTAGTTACTGCTTACACAACATTCATCAGTTCAAGTTTATATCAAACACAGTCCTGGACAATTCAGTGTATCCAATTCACCTCTCTTGCATGTTTTTGTACTGTGGGAGGAAACCAGAGCTCCCAGAGAAAACCCACACAGACACGGGGAGAATATGCAAACTCCACACAGAAAAGGACCCGAACCGCTTCACCAGCTACCCACCTGCTACCCACCGAGGCACTGTGCCACTCTTGTCCTGTCATTAATGTAACCACAGTGTTAAAATCCTAATAAATAAATAAATAAATAGGTCCTCTGTGATGTGGGTTCCCAAAAATCTGGAGACTCTTTCCACTTTTTCTTCTTTGATGTTTGAAGGTGTGAGGCTCTCACGGTGTCTTCTAAAGTCTATGATGATGTTCAGATAGTTCAGTGAACACCACTCCGTTAATTTGCAGATTTCTGCTCTGTAAGCAGTTTCATTCTCATTTGAAATAAAGCTCATCACTGTTGTGTCTGCAAATGTAATTTCTGAGCAGCGCTTGGGTCCGGTTACATTTGCAGTATGTATGCACAATGCCGCCGTTTGTAATGTGAATACTAAACAGCGCTACATATTAACGTGCTGTTATTTTGCTACGCGGCTCAGTGGGGGTGTAACGGAGGGTTAGCTCAGTGAGGTGTGAACCAGCGTAACATATGCTGCACGCATTTAGCGGAAAACGTCTGTAAATCTGTAGTGTTTGTGTAGTCAGATCACAGAAGTGCAGATCCCAGAGGGTGATATTTCAACAGGTCAAAGCTCCAGAAAACATTCAGGGAGGTCTGAAGCTCAACAGGTACTGCAGAATCAGAGCTGAAGTATTAAAGAAAGTCTGTCATGTGACCATTTTATAAAAACATTATAAACAATAAGGGGGCTTGATTTATACTCTTTATAAAGCTATTATGGTGACGTGTATAGAATTAAATAAAATATACAAGAAGTCTCAGTAAACAGAAAAAGAAAATGTATAGACAGACAGATAGACAGACAGACAGGCAGATAGATAAATAGACAGATAGGTAGACAGATGACAGACAGACAGATAGATAGATATATTATAGGTAGACAGACAGACAGATAGATAGATAGACAGGCATATACTGTAGATAGATTATAGATTGATAGATTGACAGTAAAACAGACAGACAGACAGATAGATAGATAAATAGATAGATAGATAAATAGACAGACAGATAGATAGATAAATAGATAGACAGATAGATGGATGGATGGATGGATGGATGGATGGATGGATGGATGGATGGATGGATGGATGGATGGATGGATGGATGGATGGATGGATGGATGGATGGATAGATAGATAGATAGATAGATAGATAGATAGATAGATAGATAGATAGATAGATAGACAGGCATATAGATGGATTATAGATTGATAGATTGACAGTAAAACAGACAGATAGATAGATAAATAGACCGACAGATAGATAGATAAATAGATAGATAGATAGATAGATAGATAGATAGATAGATAGATAGATAGATAGATAGACAGACAGACAGACAGACAGACAGACAGACAGACAGACAGACAGACAGACAGACAGACAGACAGACAGACAGATTGATAGACAGATTGATAGATTGACAGTAAAACAGACAGACAGACAGAGAGACAGATAGATAATGTTGGGACGCCACTTCTGTGATAATGTCACCACATGAGGTGGCATAATTTGAACAAATTGAACACACACACACACTTATAGGGCAATTCAGTGTCTCCAATTAACCTGACTGCATGTTTTTGGCCTGGGGACCCAGGACTTTCTTGCTGTGAGGCAACAGTGCTACCCACTAAGCCACTGTGCCACCCTCCACCACTATATGTTCTGGTCAAAATCACAATCATCAGCCATAATGAGATAAAATAGCTCTCAGTGAGACCAGCAGCAATAATACAATAAAAAATAAGACAAAAAATATATATAAATGTATAACTAGGTACAACACAAAATAAGATACAATTATAGAAATCTAGAGTATTTACATGGTGATATAAGGAATATAAGGCTATTCTTTTTAATAGTTTTTATACTTAGATCACGACAGAAATGTGAAGTCCTAGATCCTAAAACTTGTAAAGTTTTCAGTTTCCTGATTGCATGTAAATCTGTCCTGTTTCTGTCTAATTTTAAGAAATTGTTCTATATTTGTTGTTCTCTCTCATAATTTAGCTAATTTTTAATGAACTGTCTTATGCTGCTCTCTTTGTTTTTATCTTAATTATTCTTGATGTTGATGTACTATTTTGATTTTGTACTATGATTTGTATGGTGTATGTACGTATTTGTTTTGATTATTTGTCTTATGTAAAGCGTCTTTGAGTATCTTGAAAAGCGCTATATAAATAAAATGTATTATTATTTATTATTATTATAAATGCGTACACAGGTTTAAATTCACTGGATTCAATGTTTTTTTACTCCTGCTGGAATTATTTATAATGTCTGTGAGGATTTGATGACCCACACTCGGACCCGAGTCCTCTCCAGACAACCTAGGGTCCTTTAGAGGGGTAAGATGGTGCAGGTATGAGAGAGAAAGGCGACTGCTCCACACTGGATGGATTTCAGATCTCGGTTTGACTCAGACACCCGGGACTGAATGTTTTAACCAGATGGACATCTGGGACAGAAGGTAAAGAAAAAACAAGAGCAACTCAGGAACCACATGTTGAACTGAACTGGATTTCTCATAAATACAAACTCACACACCCACATTCTTTATTCTTTCTCTGCTGCCGTGTATAAAACTACGGAGTGGGACGTTTTTCTGGGCTGATGGGGCAAGAGGGGGCTCTAAAGAGACCATGAAGGTCTCAGTCATACCTCAGATGTTTGCATTCCTGGTGTTGATCATAACTAAATGAAACAAGATCTCATAAATCAAACAAGAAGGGTGCAAGTCAGACGGAGTGGGGAGGTTCATCCAAACCAAACCCCAAAAAATAACAGCGACCGATTAGAGAGTTTTTTTTCCCTTTGGTCAGAAAATATTGGCATGTATGATGGTGGCTTATTGCTAATTTGGCTGTATACTGGGGGAAAGGGGGTCAATTTTGTATTGAAATTCACGATCTTCCCTAAAACAAACTGACAAATTTGAAAAGAAATCCATGTGCTGCATGCAAAACTACTGAAAAGGTCAAGTCAAGTCAACCTTATTTATATAGCACTTTTTACAATAGACATTGTCTCAAAGCAACTTTACAGAAACCAGGACCGACAGACCAAAAACCCCTGTTGAGCAAGCCGAGGGCGACAGTGGCAAGGAAAAACTTCCTTAAAATTACAGGAAGAAACCTTGAGAGGAACCAGACCTCCGTCCTCCTTGGGTGGAAAAGGGCGCTCAGGAACTCAACGATTCGAATCTCAGCTCTGCTACCGGCAAGCTGGGCGCCAACACGAACACTGATTGGCTCGTTCGCAGGGAGGATGCCACAGAGGATTTTTTATAACCGATGCAATTATGACATCTGCTGGCTGACTGATGGCACTGCACAGAGACGGATCATGCGGTCAGTGCACAAAGCAGAAAAATGGGGGTTTCACACTACACCATCTATCACCAACTGGAATCGCAGGACAGCTTCTCTGGTCTCCCAAAATACGAAAGTGAAGAGGGGTTAAATGATACCACGTCCAAACATGCACGTCAACAAGTAGCGAGCGATCAAAGTTTGATGTGCCGCATAACAACAAGTAGGAAAAATAGGAACAGCATGGATTGTTTTATAGTGAGTTGGAGGTTAATTAATAAGTTTTGCAATGCAGCGTGGGTGTTTTGTAGAGAACGATCAGGTCAGAAATACTGTAAAACGTGTGTGTGTCAATGTGTTCTAATATAAACTACATTACGCCCCCGTATCACCTTTTTACACTCCTCCCCTGCGTTTCCCCTCACCTTGTATCTTGCGTTCTCATTGGCTGTTTGACATAGCACTTATTGTCAGTCGGGCAACTCAGATCCAGATATTCGATAAGCTGAATATCTCTCTTTGGTCCACTCAGATCGAGTTGTTGAGTAGTTCACACATGTCGATTGAGAGCTGAGTTTCGATTGCCGAAACTAGCACCGACCAATCGGTGAGCGAAAATCAGGACAAAAATCGTGTAGTGTGAACTAGGCATTACTCTACTCTCCTGAAATCATGCAGAAGATGGATTGGGTGCTATAAATAAAGGTGTGTGTGTATGAGTAAAGAAACTCCAATGTTCTGCACAGTGTTGAGACCTCAGTCTGACAGCCTGAACAGCTCTGGAATGAACCGGAACATCAACTGAGGCTTGCTTGGCCAACATCAGCGCCCAGCCATGTTTTGACTAAATTAACAGAATAAAAAAGCAAAAACATTTAAATTTTCTGCATTTAGCAGATGGTTTTATGCAAAGTGACTTACACTTCTGTGACAGTAAATTGTCTAAGCAATTGAGGGCCTTGCTCAAGGGTCCAACAGCGGCAACCTGGCAGTTCCTTAAAAAAAATACGAGCTGCAGGTAAAACTCTTACCTCACACTTTCCAGCCACGCAGATCGCCGTCTCGTTCTGTCCACATGGGGTCCCGTCGATGACCCGATCTGACTTGAGGACGTAGAAACGATAACCGATGGCCCGGCAGTTCAGCTGGCAGAGCTGCTCCACCGGAACTGTGTAAAGTGGCAGATGAAAACTATCACATCTGAGGTAGAACAATCATCTTCAGTCTGTTAAATTCCTGATCACATCACAGTCAACATGCCAGCTGAATTTCCTGATGGGCATGCGCTACCACTGCTTTACCCAGCCCATGTTTGTACCATGTGATTGGTGCCATCTATCAGTGGAACAGTGGTACTGTATGCTCTGCGGTAAACACCTGATTCTACAGTAAAACTCGCGTTCTGTCATCAGTTCTGTGATTCCAGAAAAGTAAACGTTAATGTAAATAACAATTATTCATAAATACACTCAGTGAGCACTTTATTAGCTACGTCTGTCTACACTGTGAGTTCAAAAGTGAACCGTCACTCACTGTTGCAGCGCCAGATCACGATGAATAATTCAGACTGACGATTGGTCAGTCCAGTTTCCCTACACATTTACATTTTCTGCATTTAGAGGACGCTTTTATCTGAAGCGACTTACAGTGTACACTTTTTAAGCAATCAACCCAAGAGTGGTGGAAGTGGTGGGGTTTGAACCAACAACCTTGTTAATACTAGTCCAGTAGCCTAGTACCACTAGGCTACAACTGCCCTAGTAATTTGACATAACATTATGGCCACCTTCCTAATATTGTGTTGGCCCCCATTTTGCTGCCAAAACAGCCCTGACCCATCAAGGCATGGACTCTACTAGACCCATGAAGGTGTGCTGTGGTATCTGGCACCAAGATGGCAGCAGCAGATCCTTTAACTCCTGTTAAGCTGTGAGGTGGGGCCTCCATGGATCGGACTTGTTTGTCCAGCGCATCCCACAGATGCTCGACTGGATTGAGATCTGGGGAATTTGGAGGCCAAGTCAACACCTCAAACTGGTTGTTGTGCTCCTCAAACCGTTCCTGGCAGGGTGCATCATCCTGCTTAAAGAGGTCACAGCGATCAGGGAATAGCGTTTCCATGAAGGGAGTACATCGTCTGCAACAATGCTTAGGTAGGTGGTACGTGTCAAAGTGACATCCATACGGATGGTAGGACCCGAGGTTTCCCAGCAGAACGTTGCCCAAAGCATCACACTGCTTCCGCCTGGCTCGCTTTCTTCCCACCAGTGCATCCTGGTGCCGTGTGTTCCCCAGGTAAGCGACGCACACGCACCCGGCCATCCACGTGATGTAAAAGAAAACGTGATTTATCAGACCAGGCCACCTTCTTCCATCGCTCTGTGGTCCAGATCCGATGCTCATGAGCCCATTGTTGGTCAACATGGGCACACTGACTGGTCTGCTGCTATGCAGCCGCATACGCAACAAACTGTGATGCTCTGTGTATTCTGACACCTTTCTATCAGAACCAGCATTAACTTCTTCAGCAATCTGAGCTACAGTAGCTCGTCTGTTGGATCGGACCACACGGTTCAGCCTTCGCTCCCCACATGCATCAATGAGCCTTGGTCGCCCATGACCCTGTCACTGGTTTACCACTGTTCCTTCCTTGGACCACTTTTGATAGATACTGACCACTGCAGACTGGGAACAGCCCACAAGAGCTGCTGTTTTGGAGATACTCTGACCCAGTCGTCTAGCCATCACAATTTGGCCCTCGTCAAACTCGCTCAGATCCTCACGCTTGCCCATTTTTCCTGCTTCTAACATCAACTTTGAGGATAAAATGTTCACGTGCTGCCTAATATATCCCCCCCACTAACAGGTGCCGTGATGAAGAGATAATCAGTGTTATTCACTTCACCTGTCAGTGCTCATAATGTTATGCCTGGTTGGTGTGTACAACCTTCATCACTCTTCAAAGATACCTAGACACCATGTGATACTGCATGCCTACTGCTCGGTGATACTAACATAGTACATGCCAGTTCTGACAGCATCACGCGTGCCAAGTAAACACACAACACACTTAGAATAAAACAGACGATGGACGAAAACCTACCTTCATTAAAAGCTTCCCATTGATAGAGTTGTCCCATGAAGGGGTGATTGTTATAGGAGGAACACTGGACGTCTCTGATGTGCCTACTGGACGGGGGACACGGCTGTGGAGTGGGGGCGCACAGAAAAACAAGCTGTTGATTTCTGTGCATTCATTTTGTTGTTATGAGGAGAAGAAAATACACCATATGGCCAAAAGTATTCGGACACCTGAAACAGCCATGAGCTTGTTGGACGTCCAATTTAAAAAACAAATAGTATTAGGCACTTGTAGCTTAGCGGTTAAGGTACTGGACTAGTAATCAGAAGGTTGCTGGTTTAAACCCCACCGCTGCCAGGTTACCACTGTTGGGACCCCTGAGCAAGGCCCTTAACCCTCAATTGCTTAGACTACATACTGTCGCTTTGGATAAAAGCATCTGCTTAGAGCCAAAAATGTAAATGTATTCAATTATAGTTTGTTTTAAGCTAGAACAACAGCCACTCTTCTAAGAAGGCTTCCCACAAGATTTTGAAGTATGTCTGCCGGAATTGGTGCCGACATTTGTATGGCTGGACACTGATATTGGTCAAGAAAGCCTTAGTTGATGTTCCAGTTCATCCCAGAGCTGTTAAATTTACATTTATATTTTCGGCATTTATCAGACGCTTCTGTCCAAAGCGACTTACAGTACTGTGACAGTAAACAGTCTAAGCAATTGAGGGTTAGTGGTGAGACTTGAACCAGCAACCTTCTGATTACTGGACCAGTACCTTAATCAATAGGCTCCAACTGCTGTACAACCAGCTGTTGAGTGATGATGAGGTCAGGGCTCTGGGGAGCTTTTCTTCATGTCTTTATAGAGCTTGAAAAAGGAAAGGGCCATCCCTAAACTGTTACTGCAAAGTTGGAAGCATATCACTTCCCTTATATAATTGATTTATTACAGCTTTTAGGGGTGTCCCAATACTTTTGTCCATATAGTGCACGCATATTTTGGCATCTTACACCGGTGTTGCACATCTTGTACTGGCTGACGGCTCCAGCGCATGATGACGCCGGCAGCAGGTTCTGATCCCATACTGGGTTTAAACCTGACACCAGTGTCCCAGGACGTTGTGGCTCCTGCTGAGACTGGATTCCTGAGCCGGACTGGTGAACAGACACCCAGGCTGGCGGCTGGCTGGTACCATACTGGGTATTCTGAGGAATAATTTGTTGATTATTTCTGGACTTCTGCTGCCGCTGCCTGGAACCGTTCTTCCTGTAGTCGGATGGAGAGCGGGACCGTCGCTGGTTGTGCTGAGTTGGCGTCTGGTCTTTGTGTGAGGAGACCACATACGGCATCTTACCGTAACCGTACATCCCGGGGCTGATCCGACCGCTGCCTCGCCTGAGAAGTCAGGAAAAACCCACACAAAGCAGAAACAATTACAGAGTAACAACCGCCTGCAAGCGAGTGTCCAGAATTTTTCTTCCTGCATCTAGTCATATCTAATTCCCCTTTGTGAATCCGGTGCCTTGATCTGAGTGCCGGGTTCTGAGAGCCGTATTGTATACAGAGAGCCACGCTAAGCTAAAATCTTTAAAGATGCTTTTGTCCCACCAGGCGTCTATATACAAGCATGATTGGCTGTGTCTGAGGGGAGGAATGGTCAAAGCCCTGTGCTAAACTAGGCTTTATTGCAAGATGTGTTTTATATGCATTTTTTAATGTATATTATTTTCGCGTGTGACATTCGCAAATATGTCACCTGTAACTGCATCAGATTTAATATTGGTTTGTAAGCTATTTAAAATCAGGTGCTATATAAATATTAATGAACGATTACTTTTTCCTGTCGCAACAGTGGATCATTCGAGTTTTTATGCCGGAGCCCCTTCCTGGTGCAACCGTCCTATTGATCCGGTCTTGGGACCAGCACTAAAAGTGCACTTATGTGTCCCTTAATGGCTAGGTTCATGTAACGGGACTCAAACCCGCAGAACTTAGGTGCTCATCATACAACTGTGCTCCTGCTACCCACTTTTAGACCAAAATCCTTTACGAGTTTATCTTGAATGTTCATAACATAAAATAATAAAATACAGTTTTGCAAGGCATAAGCAAGTTAAAATCCAAAAGTCTATAAATGACTGAATATATTAATTATAAAGCATCAGTGAGATAGTGTGTCATGATGGTAAGAGCCATGATACTGGTAACAGAAGCACCTAAATTCTGCGGGTTCAAATCCCATTACATGAACCTAGACATTGAGGGGACACATATCAGTCATATAGCAGTCGATTTATCCGCTGTGGTGACGCCTAATGGGATCAGCAGAAAGTAATCGTTCATCATTATAGCTCACAAACCAATATTAAATATGAACATTGATTCACCTAAAGGGAAGGTAAAAATCTGATGCCCAAATTGTACTAAAGCTGCAGTTACAGGTAACATATTTGCAAATGTCACACGCTAAACTAATATATATAAAACACATCTTGCAATAAATAGTTTAGCACAAATTTAGTGCCAATCTGTTGCACGGCTTTGACCATTCCTCCCCTCAGACACAGCCAGTAATGCTTGTATGTAGAAGCCTGGTGGAACAATAGCATCTCTGAAGATTTGAACCCTTGTAGAAGATTTTGATTGCAGCTGTAGTGGGCTTATGTATTTGAATTTAAGTTCAAATGTTCACGTCTCCCTGTGTTAGCCAGGTTAAATTTCCATATAACAAGCACAACCTGGTGTTTAATTACTTTCTTTGTTTCATATACTAGCAACTACAACCAAAGTGCAGCATTAACAGACCGTACCGTCGTCCGGGCCGCGTTCCGTTCTGCTTCTTTCTCTGCTCTCCATGGCTGAAATTGAGTGACCCTTGAGCGTCAGGCGGTTGACCGTTATTCCCGTGATACAGCGGCACGGACGGCTTCAGAGCCGAGATCACGTGAGGTAGATCTTCATGTCCCGTGTGAGGACCGTATCTGGGGGTAAACGTCGTGGCCGGAGGGCTGTAGGTCGGGAGACACGGCCGGCTCTGCTCCTGTACCCCTCCGCCACACGAGCGTGAACACTCGCCCCACGGACCCCAGGGGCCCCACGATCCAGATCGGGCCTCGTCCAAAACTCCTGGCTCGGGAGCGACCTGCGGCCACATGAGATACGCATTACTGTAACGTACACAGGAAGAGACCTCACACCTGATTATTATTGTGATACAGTAACAAACCGAACCTGCAGCTAGATCAGTCCATTTCATTTCATATGACTACACAAAACTTTCATGGGTTACCAGTAACAATAACATGAGGCCACTTCAAGCCACCTCCCTCATACACAGGCAATCATGTCTGTGTAGGCACCTGGCCCGCCGATAGCACTGCTGCTTCGCCTTTTACAGGCTTTAAAAATGCAATTTAATGGGGTCTCTCCTATGACTGGTGCAATTACAACCTCTGCTGGCTGATTGATGGCGCCTGCACAGAGATGAGAAAAGAGTACTCTCAGGGTGTGTCCTCTCCGTACACAACGCTGAGCTGCACTGCACTCGTCAAAGTGTGGGTGATAAGATGCGTACGGCTGCTGCCCACGTGTCGGAAGGGGCGTGGGTTAGCTTCGTTCTCCTCAATCAGAGCAGGGATCAGCATTGGTGGAGAGGAAGCACGATGCAATTACGCAATTGGACGTGCGGTGCACAAGTGTCGTTTATTTGTAAATTTAGGCTCGTCAGGGACAGTTTAACCATTTTCTGTACACGGAGGGAGACGTTAGCTGGTGTGCTAGCACGTTGTGCCACCTCAGACCGTTGGTTTGAACGACCTGAGGCTAACTGAGTTAGCTTAGTAAGCTAAAATTGATGTAATCGCTCGTGTCCAAATAACCTGACTTATTTGTCGATGTCTTATTAGAATCCTCTCTACTGAGGCAGCTGCTTATGTAGGCAGTAGGCAGCAGGGCAGCTCACTTTCTGGTCCCTATAAACTGTTCTAAAGAGTAAGTGAACGAGTAAGTGCAAGATTTACATACTTAAGGTTTAATTCCACCGGGAAATATTGGGCACAAGGCAGTAACACCATGTACAGGGTGCCAATCCATCGCAGGGCTTTGCCCAACCCAAGCCACCTTCTTTATTCATAGACAATCATGTCTGTGTAGGCACCTGTCTGGGTGATAGCACTGCCGCTTTGCGTTTTACATGTTTTAATGGGTCCATATAAGGAAACAAATTAGATTCTACATTTCCACTTCACAAACTGGGACTCAGTTGGTCATCTGCCAGAGGCCTGGAGAGCCATAACTAGCAGCGGGCCACCAGAGAACAAAGCTGGAATCGCTGGCGTGGCATCTTCAGCTGTCCGTCAACGGCAGGTGGATATTCAGAGATCAAAAGTGCCAACTCGGTTTCCCGCCCGCTTCTGTAACTCTAACCGTTGGTCATCTTCAGGTCAGAGGGGTCACACAGCTGAGCTCTTTCAGAGAGTTCCACACACGTTCTCACAACAAGTGAAATGTTCACAGGAGGCCCAGAGATCCAGCAGTGGACCACTGGTACAACATAGTATCGTGTATCGTCTTAGCGAGGTGTCAGAACACCTCAAAGCTACCAGAACAGCTTTAATGCACCCTGACACGGATTGTTTTGTGGGGATACCCGCTTTCTCGAACAATTCACCTGAGAACAACAACACAACAAATCACACATAGACCAGATATTTAATCTTGACACCCCACTGCACACACACACACCTAACTGCATCATACACTCACCAAACACTTTATTAGGAACACCTTTAAATATATTCATTGACTATTTTATAAGCTACACCTACCATACAGATGAACTTTGTTCTTATAAAATTACTGACCATAGTCCATCTGTAGCTCTGCATACTTTCTCATCCCCACTGGACCCCATTTATTAATGACCAGATGATCTTTGTGTTTTGGATCACTCTCAGCAGTACACTGACACTAACATGGAAATTACATGCTAGTGTGTGTTGTTCTGGTACAGCACCAGATACAGCAGTGTTGTTGGGATTTTTAACCACCTCAGTATCGATGCTGGAAGAAGAATAGCGCTCCGACCAAAAATATCAAACCAACAGCATCCTCTGGTCAGTGGGGGTCCGTTTAAATTGATAACCTGGGTACAGGGAGTGACAAGGTTTAAAGAGCTGTAGCTTATAAATAATTAATGAACATGCGTTCCAGACAGGTGTTCCTAATAAAGTGCTGAGTTAGTGTATGTGGTCAAGGTGGCTGGTTTATTTTATTCCATAGCCAGTGTCATGATTAAAGGTCAAGGGCAAATTCTCAGGAGTCATTATGACTTGATAAAACCGCATCTGTCAGTCATTGCTGTCACTGGGTGGCTAGCAAATCATTACATTAAAAAACAAATGCTATTAAAGTAGAGTGACCTCTGTGTGATATTTTCAGCTATAACAAAAGTCGCTTTTCAGAGAAGGCTTCTTACAACATTTTGAAGTATGTCTGTGAGAATTTCTGCCCAGTCAGTCAAAAGAGCTGATTTGGGCATTGATGTTAGTCAACAAAGCCTCAGTTGATGTTCCAGTTCATTCCAAAGCTAGTCAGTGTGACTAAGTGGAGTTTGCATGTTCTCGCCGTGTCCATGTGGGTTTCCTCCAGATGCTCCGGTTTCCTCCCACAGTCCAAAGATATGTAGTGTGTGTATGCGTGTCCTATGATGGACTGGCAACTTGTTTAGGCTGTATCCTGCCATTCACTCACATCAGTAAATGGTGACTAGCATGTTGTTTTTAGTGTCTGTCCCTGTCTGTCGTTTTACCGCTGAACTTCTGATCCCCAGTGTGTGTGTGTGTGTGTGTGTGAGATTTACACCACGATCAGGTTTCTAAAAGGGTTTTTACTCAGGCTGATTATGTTCCCTTGAGCTCTTGATCTCACTGATCTCACTGTTGTTCGAGGTTTTTCTGGTTAGCATGAACCCTGATTAGTACCCGTCATCGTACACTAGGCTGTCAAAACTGTTCACACTACACAATTAACACATGAAACAACTAACCCACCCATCAAGAGGAAGCACCAGAGGACCACAACACAGCAGATCCTGTTTGGATGTTGGACTGTAACATAAAATGGCCAAAAATCTGATCTCAGCCCCACTCAACAGCTCTGAAATGAACCGGAACATGGACTGAGACTTTCTCGAACGACATCAGAGCCCAGCCATACAAATCAGCTCTTTTAACTGAATGGGCACAAATTCCCACATACATATGACAAAGTCCTGTAAGTCTTGTGTTTATATGCATGGCACCAAAAGTCATGTACTGAACAGTGGTGTGTTAATGCCAGTGTTACCTTGTTGTGGTGCTCAGTAGGAAGCTGGCATTCAGTGAGCTTAGAGCAGAAGAGGCTGAAAACCATGACAAGACTGTAAAAAAACAACATGAGCTTTAGTGAGCAGCTTTAACACAGCACCACACATACAACGCTTCTGTAGAAATGTACGTGTACAAGTATAGAAATTAGGGCTGTCACACGATTAAAATTTTTAATCGAGTTTAATCGCGATTAAAGAACCAAATTAATCGCAATTAATCGCTAACTGATAACTAAGCACAATTTGAACAGTTATGCACATTTTTATTGCAAGAACATGTTTACCAATAAAAACATTCATAAAATTATCACAGAATTATTACATAAAGGCCAATGCCTATATAGGGTGTGTTAGAAAACCTAGGGAGCTGCCTTGCTGTCTTACTGTCTACACAGGCAGCTGCCTCAGTAGAGAGGATTCTAATAAGTCAGTAACTTATAAGTCAGGTTATTTGAACGCGATACTTAGACAGCGATTCCATCGGGTTTCGCATTTAGCATTTAGCATCTTGTCATTCAAACCAATGGGATTGGGTGGCACAGCACGCTAGCATGTCAACTAACGTCTCCCTTCGTGTACCGAAAACGGTTACATTCGCTGACAAGCCCGAACTTGCAAATAAAAACACTTGTGCAAGTTTATACACTGAATGCTGGGATTGCCCTGATCACTAAGGACACTTCCGATGCTCACTCGTTCTTGAGTCAAAATAACATAGAAATTTTAAGATGCCTTAGTAGACAGCTTATTAAGGCATCTAGGATTTCGAACAGCCTACTCTCGGGAGCGTGCGTAGGATGACGTAAAATGCGTCTATGTAGGGAGCTCCCTAGCTTTTCGAACACACCCATAGAGTTGTTAACAGCTACCCATCTTTCAGCCAGTTATTTAAAATGACAAGTCTGTTCACATTATCTGACAAAAGTGAGGATCTTTCCCTGTTCATAATCCTGCCACTGAAAACAGGCGCTTACTAGATGCAACACCAGTGGAGTAACTAGGAGCTCATGGGCCCCAGTGCAAAAAAATATTTTAGGCCCCCTCAACAAATTGCATATGCTGATAGCTGATCAGAATGAATTAAAAGTACTCACTCAGAAGTCAGACTTTAAGTTCAAATCCCTGCCTCTGGTATTTTTAATGTACAGTTTTAGTTATTTTAATTTTACGTAATGAAAATATTGTAATATAATAATAACTACCTGGTGAGTGCGGCCGGGAGGGTTGTGCAGTGGGGTGAGTGGTTGAGTATAACCCACATCATTATCTATGTTGAACTGTCTACAGTCCATTGCGATCCATTTAACACCAGTGTTTGTAATGTTCCGTGTACAGTTCATGCGCTTTACATCCAAATTCCTCTGATTTTCCTCTGACCAAAGATGATATTAATGATGATATTATATGGTTTCTCAGGCTTTTTGAAAATGATGATTTAAAATACCCGATATTTAACAATATGTAG
The DNA here is from genome assembly GCF_030014385.1 of Trichomycterus rosablanca. Lineage (NCBI taxonomy): Eukaryota > Metazoa > Chordata > Actinopteri > Siluriformes > Trichomycteridae > Trichomycterus > Trichomycterus rosablanca. The sequence goes on from NC_085998.1 coordinate 5,039,859, forward strand.
CAGCAGCTGGAGTAATTTGTAACTCACGACCGCAAACTGGAGAAAGAGCCGTGTTACCCTATACAGTATAAACACAATGTTACTGTGTTAAAGCAGTGCAAATTACCACAGTGACACATATTTATGGAACAAACACAGCCCAATAAAAATAGTTTGATTTTAATCTTGATTCATTTTTTTAATCACAATTACAATTTTAACGTGTTAATCGCGTTAATTAACACAATTAACAACAGCCCTAATAGAAATAAATGTAGAAATAAATGTAGAAATATATGTAGAAATATAATAATGTAATAATGATGAAATAAATGTAGAAATAAATTAATGTAGAGATAAATGTAAAGATAAATGTAGAGATAAATGTAGAAATAAAATGACTAGAAATAAATGTAGAGATAAATGTAAAAAATAAATGTAGGGATAAATGTAGAGATAAATGTAACAAATAAATGTAGAGATAAATGTAGAGATAAATGTAGAAATAAATGTAGAGATAAATGTAGTAATAAATGTAGAGATAAATGTAGAAATAAATGTAAAAATAAATGTAGAAATAAATGTAAAAATAAATGTAGAGATAAATGTAGAAATAAATGTAGAGATAAATGTAGACATAAATGTAGAGATACATGTAGAAATAAATGTAAAAATAAATGTAGAAATAAATGTAGAAATAAATGTAGAGATAAATGTAGGTATAAATGTAGAAATTAATGTAGAGATAAATGTAGAAATAAATGTAGAGATAAATGTAGGTGTAAATGTACACTGTAAAAAATTTCAAGTCTTTTCAACTTAAAAATTCTTAGTGACCCGTTGCATCTAATTTTTTTAGTTGGCATAATTTAAGTTCTGCTGACAACCATGGAATTTAGGACCAACTAAAAAAAATAGGTTGTGTCAATGAAATTCATCAAATACATCTTGTTGGTCCAACAATATATTTTCAATTCTGTCAACTACATTTGTTTAGTCCAGTTAATTAATCATTAGTATCAAAGTACATGTAAAATATACTGAATAAGTGAACACTGCATAGCAAATGTAAATTCTTAACAAATACATTTTATTTGCATGTATCATATAAACAAGCATTCAGCATTCACAAGCATCCAACAAATTACAAGTTATACATGTTATAGTGTGTAAATGAAACAATTTATATGTAAGTAGAGCCTAAATGTAGTTTTTAAGGTGCAAGGGCAACTACAAATTACAAGTCAACTTAGCACTAAATGTAATTGCTAATTTTTAAGGTGGAATAAAAACCAGTTTCAATGGTTTGGTGTCTTGAAGGCATTAGTGTAGTGGGGCAGGTTGTCCATTACTACATCTTCTTCAATTACAACTGCAACATTGATAAAACAGCACTCTCCTTCACCACTTCAAGAATCCACGTTTTCATGTTCTTTGTGGTCCTGTAATGCTTCTGTATCCTCTGGAACACATAATAATATCAGAGCCCCATTTATGTGTAAGAAATTGCATATTAACACAAGCACTGACATGCTAATAAAATGACTGTGGTCAAGCCAGCCTCCACTTCGAAATGCTCAGTCAAATCAGCCCCCATGTTGTTTCTAAGGATGTGCGTATACTAAACATTACGGTAATAGCGTCTGGTAAAACTGATAAAAAAAAGGTCACCTGAACATGACTACATCAGTTATAAATATAGAAATATATCAGATTAAATATATATAAAGGTTTCAGTTCAATAAAATAAATATATCAGTTAAAATACAGAAATATATCAGTTAAAATATATATAAATGTATCAGTTAAAATATATATAAATGTATCAGTTAAAATATATAAATATATCAGTTAAAATACAGGAATATATCAGATAAAAATATATTAATGTATCAGTTAAAAAATTCTATACATATATAAGTTAAAAATGAAAAAATAAATTAACCCATTTCTTCCTGCTAACTGTATTAGGGATACAATTTCAAGCTCTAAAAAAAAAAGTTGGTAATAACCTGACAGCAATTCTGATCAGTCATTTCTAAATAAAGGCCTTTATATTGTCAAATTTCCATTATTTTCAATATAGACTGTTATTAAAAAAAAAAAAATCTGTAGTTTCCACAAAACAATTCCACTTCATAATGATAGTACACCATCTGTAGATGTCACTCAGTTAATATCAAGCAATTCTGATGTGTCATTTCTACATAAAGGCCTTTATATTGTAAAATTTCCATTATTTTAAGTCTAGACTGTTATTAAAAAGAATTCTCTAGTTTCCACAAAACAATTCCACTTCATAATGATAGTACACCATCTGTAGATGTCACTCAGTTAATATCAAGCAATTCTGATTGTACATTCTACAGATGGTGTACTATCATTATGAAGTAGAATTATTTTGTGGAAACTAGAGAATTCTTTTTAATAACAGTCTAGAGTTAAAATAATGGAAATTTGAAAAAATAAAAACCTTTATTTAAAAATGACACATCAGAATTGCTTGATATTAACTGAGTGAAATCTACAGATGGTGTACTATCATTATGAAGTGGAATTGTTTTGTGGAAAAACTAGAAAGTTCTTTTTAATGACAGTCTACAGTTAAAATAATGGAAATTTGACAATATAAAGGCCTTTATTTAAAAATGACAAATCAGAATTGCTTGATATTAACTGAGTGACATCTACAGATGGTGTACTATCATTATGAAGTGGAATTGTTTTGTGGAAAAACTAGAAAATTCTTTTTAATAACAGTCTAGAGTTAAAATAATGGAAATTTGACAATATAAAAACCTTTATTTAAAAATGATAGATCAGAATTGCTTGATATTAACTGAGTGACATCTACAGATGGTGTACTATCATTATAAAGTGGAATTGTTTTGTGTAAACTAGAAAATTCTTTTTAATAACAGTCTAGAGTTAAAATAATGGAAATTTGACAATATAAAAGCCTTTATGTAGAAATGACACATCAGAATTGCTTGATATTAACTGAGTGACATCTACAGATGGTATACTATCATTATAAAGTGGAATTGTTTTGTGGAAACTAGAAAATTCTTTTTAATAACAGTCTAGAGTTAAAATAATGGAAATTTGACAATATAAAAGCCTTTATGTAGAAATGACACATCAGAATTGCTTGATATTAACTGAGTGACATCTACAGATGGTGTACTATCATTATAAAGTGGAATTGTTTTGTGGAAACTAGAAAATTCTTTTTAATAACAGTCTAGAGTTAAAATAATAGAAATTTGCCAATATGAAGGCCTTTATTTAAAAATGACACATCAGAATTGCTTGATATTAACTGAGTGACATCTACAGATGGTGTACTATCATTATGAAGTGGAATTGTTTTGTGGAAAGTAGATTTCCTTTAATAACAATAAAAATTAAAGAGCTAAGATTAAATTTTAGTTGACTTTAAATTTAAAGTAAAATTATAATGTCAGGTTATTAGCAACTCTTTTTTTCAAAGCTTGAAATTGTATCCCAAATACAATTAACTGATATATTTACATATTTTTTAACTGATACATTTATATATTTTTAACTGATATATTTATATATTTTTAACTTATATTTTTATATAATTTTAACTGATATATTTATATATTTTTTAACTGTTATATTTATATATATATTAACTGATATATTCATATTTTTAAGTGATTTTTATATATATTTTAACTGATAAATTTATATTTTTAAGTGATATATGTATATATATATATATTTGTAACCGGTATATTTTTATATTTTTAACTGATATATTTTTATATTTTTAACTGATATATTTATTGATTTTTAATATATATATTTATAACTGATGTAGTCACGTTCAGGTTGTCAGTGACTTTTTTATCAGTTTTACCAGACGCTATTACCGTAATGTTTAGTATACGCACATCCTTAGAAACAACCTGGGGGCTGATTTGACTGAGCATTTGGAAGTGGAGGCTGGCTTGACCACAGTATAAAATGGTACTTGTAGTACGTCAGTCAGCATGTAAAAACTAAAGTAAGAAAAGTTTGCTTAGATTCCCCAGAGATTAACAACGCTTACTCAAATTAAATGAATTAATTCATGCTTTTTACTTAAAAAGCTGCGTTTAGAATTTCTCCACTCGTTTCAACAACTAAAAATATTGTAGCGTCACCGCTAGGGGGCCGCCACGGGCTTTACCCAGAAAGCCTTGCGGCAGTGGTGTCTAAGCTCACCGTAGCCGTGTATCCCGTTGTTGGGAGTGGGGTGGCTGCGGTGAGGGTTGGGTAAGTAGCTTATATGTTTGTCTGTTGTATGAATGTATGTGTGTATGAATGGGTGTCTGTCCCTAAACCACTGAGTGAACTGCCAAAGGCAGCTCACTTGCGGCCCTGATGCAATCCTTCCTACTCGCCGGCGCCACAATATCTATACACCACGGTTTGTTAACAACGTTTATAAAAGCGAAGTCGCCGTTTCACACACGCATGTGGATGCAGAAGCATCTGAGAGCAGCATCCAGTTGCTTTAACGTTATTTACAATCCAGTAACTCAACAGACTTCCAAAATATTTTAGTAAAATGCAGAGTAACGGCTAGTGGTGGAAAGATTCAGTAACTATCACTAGTTTGATACGGTGATTTATCACATCTTAACAGACTCTGTCTATAGTTATTTAACATTCAGACCAAAGTAAAAGAGGTAGTGGTGGCATGTGGAGTTACGTTTAAAAACATATTAAAATGATGAACACGTCCTCTGTGCAGCTTTCAGTTCGCCAATTTAAAATCAAACAAACCACAGAGTTGTTCAGATTCGTTAAACCCTCCACCTTAACGTGAATAAGATGTAATGATGTTAAGATACTTACTGTTTGTTTGAAAGCTCCTCGTTAATATAAAACGGTTGTTTGAAAGTCCTCTTCTCTCCATAAAAACTGGCGCGAAGACGTCCCTCTGGAGCGCATGTGCAGAAGTTTCCTCATTCCCACAGTTGCTCACCCAAATCAGTTTTTTTCATTGGACTTGAAATGTTGAGTGAAAACAGTTGTACTCGTTTACTGAACCTAACATTTTAAGTTGAAGAGTAAAACTGCTACAGCTGACGGCATAACACATTTTTTTGTTTTTGGACCAACTATTTCCATAATTCATGTTGTGCCAACATTTATTTTTACATTCTCAGAACATAACCAAACAAAGATTTTTTACAGTGTAGAAATAAATGACTATAGAAAGAAATGTAGAGATAAATGTAGAAATAAATGACTGGAGAAATAAATGTAGAAATAAATGCACAAGTGTAAATGTAGGAATAAATGTAGTGGGGGGATGTAGTGTTTGGGACAGCCAAAATGAAATAAAATGAGATGCTTAATGAGCAGATTATTAATCCTCTCATTAATCATTTTATTAATTACATAACAAGGTCTAAACTACAGTTGGGGCCAAAGATTTAAGACCACTTAAGACCAGTAAAAATGCTTCTATTTTGATCGATGAATTTAATGTCGTGTTTCTCATCATTCAGTCAAAGTAACAATCTGAGTCAAACCTTCAATCTTTTGAATTGTAGAATTGGTTAGTATTTGCTATGTTCACATTTATAATTTGTGAATAATGGCTGCTAATGTATTCATTTTATTTTGTAACTAGCTTATATATAGATTTTAATTATTGCTGCTGGTCTCACTGAGAGCAGTGTTCGCTTAGTACAACTACAATGACAATAAAGTCAAAATGAGCTTCTGATGAGCAGAAGTGTGATGGGTGTCTGATCATGGGCTTCAGTGGAAAGGATCAGACTGGAGGAAATCTGATCCTGCAGGAGGGAGAGGAGAGGGCGGACAGGATTAGGAAGCAGTTTATTACAGGAACAGTGCAGGTAGGATGTAGGAAAAGATGGAGATGGTTTGAGCACGTGCAGAGGAGGGATGAGAGTTCTGTGGGGAGAAGGTGCTGAGGAGGCAAAGGTTTATGGATGTGGTGAGGGAGGACCTACAGGTGGTTGGTGTAACAGAGGACGGGTGAGGATTTTAAGGAGGATGAAGGTTTTAATCAGGTTGTTGTGCTGATTACATGACGTGTGATGAAACTCAGTGAATTAAATAGGAGAGATTTTTGGCAAGCAAGACTTTTGGCCCCTAATGAAAGTGTTCATAGGGCATAAATACAGCTCATCATTTATTTATGGGTTATTCTGACATAGTGAGCATCTAATTATGTACTGATAGAGCTCAAAATAAATAATTACTGATGTGTGTTAAATAACATTAGATAAAATACATCTTAACTCCAATTATGAGTGACATGTTAAGGCTTTACTAGGCAAAGAACAAAGCCATAACCTCCTCGACCCTAAAACATGTTTCTTAATTCTTTAATCACAGGAATTATTCTATTATTGTCAGTGTGTTTTAAATCACGTCAGCTGCTTTGATTAAATAAAACAAGTCACTGTGACCTGTGAGCCGAAATACAGACACTCCTCACTTAAAGATTTACAACCAGTCGGTATTAACATTTTCAGCATTTAGCAGATGCTTTTATCCAAAGCGACTTACAGTACTGTGACAGTATATTGTTTAAGCAATTGGAGGTTTAGAGCCATGCTTAAGGGCCCAACAGTGGCAACCTGGCAGTGGTGAAGCTTGAACCAGCAACCTTTTGTCCACCTTTACTAGTCCAGCACCTTAACCACTAAGCTACATCTGTCCTATTTGGTCGTGGAAACAGCAGCATGGTGTATCAGCGTCAAGCATCTCATCTTGCATCACCCTCTCAGTCTTATTCTTGCTCCTCCACCAGCATTCTTAATCTCCAAGACTCCATATTTCCTTATATATATGTACTTTGTTCTGCAAGAAGGTCCTGGGTTCAATCCCCAGGTGGGGTGGCCGAGTCCTTTCTGTGTAGAGTTTGAATGTTGTCTATGTGGGTTTCTTCCTGGAGCTCTGGTTTCCTCCCACAGTACAAAGACGTGTAAATGAGGTTAATTAGAGAAAAAAATGTTCTTAGGGGTGTGTGTGTGTGTGTCTGCCTGCAATGGACTGGTGCCCTTTCCAGGGTGTTTATGTGACTTGCAAGCCTAAGATTAGCGAATTTCCTCTGTTCTGTTTATTACAGTATACACTACACTACTACAAAACATTATACTATTCACACCGACCAGGCATAACATTATGAGCACTGACAGGTGAAGTGAATAACACTGATTATCTCATCACGACACCTGTTAGTGGGGGGGGGGGGGGGCCAGCACGTGAACATTTTATCCTCAAAGTTGATGTTAGAAGCAGGAAAAATGGGTGAGCGTGAGGATCTTAGCGAGTTTGACGAGGACCAAATTGTGATGGCTAGACGACCGGGTCAGAGCATCTCCAAAACTGCAGCTCTTGTGGGGTGTTCCCGGTCTGCAGTGGTCAGTATCTATCAAAAGTGGTCCAAGGAAGGAACAGTGGTAAATTCGGCGACAGGGTCATGGGCGGCCAAGGCTCATTGATGCACGTGGTGAGTGAAGGCTGGTCCGTGTGGTCCGATCCAACAGACAAGCTACTGTAGCTCAAACTGCTGAAGAAGTTAATGCTGGTTCTGATAGAAAGGTGTCAGAATACACAGAGCATCACAGTTTGTTGCGTATGCGGCTGCATAGCCGCAGACCAATGAGTTAGGAAGGTGGTCATAATGTTATGCCTCATTGGTGTAAATTACACTAAACATCTCATAAATGCTGCGAAAGTGACATTAAAACAATATCTAAGATATCAGTACAGTCTGGCTCTGTGGGGCACTGTCGTCTCACAGCAAGAAAGTCCTGGGTTCGATCCCCAGGTGGAGCAGCCCGGGTCCTTTATGTGTGGAGTTTGCATGTTCTCCCCAAGTCCAAAGACGTGCAAGTGAGGTGAATTGGAGATACAAAATTGTCCATGACTGTGTTTAACATTAAAGACTTGTGTTAAAGTGATGAATCTTGGGTAACCTGTAACTACCTGTCCTGTCATGAATGTAACCAAAGTGTGTGAAACATGACAGTAAAATCCTAATAAATAATTATATATATCGGCTCCTCGATTATCCACCAATTCGGTTTACAATCTAGTCGTAGGAACTGAGCTTGATCATTAAGTGAGGACTGTCTGTATTAAACAGCCAATCAATTAAAGGCCAGTTGTAGCTTAGTGGTTAAGGTACTGGACTAGTAATCAGAAGGTTGCCGGTTCAAGCCCCACCACTGTCAGGTTGCCACTTTTGGGCCCTTGAGCAAGACCCTTAATTGCTTAGACTGTATACTGCCATAGTACTGTAAGTCACATTTATAAACACAATTCCAACAAAGCTAGAACACTAACACCAAACGTTTAAACATTCAGCTGCTGAACAGTTCGGGGTCTCGATTGTGGCATATCATGCTATTATGCCCACATGCTTTAAACAAGAGACAGATCTGGACCACAGGCAGGCTAGTCTAGCACCTGCACCTTATACTGCAAAGCCATGCTGCCCTACTACATGCTCAGTATTCACGTTCCGAAACAAGCAGGTGTGTGTGTGCTGCTCCAAACTGCATCTGTACCCCTCAGTATTAGTCGTACATTTAAAGCTGTAAAGAAGCAAACACATGCCAAACCATAACAGATGCCAGCTTCTTAACTTTGTGCCCCTGCTGGTCTGAGGGTAGGACTGATAAATCCCTGTTCCCAGATCAGAGTAACATCAGGATTCTTACCTCGCACTCCAGAGTCCGTTCATGCTGTACAGAACATCGGCAGCAGCACCTGCATGAATGAAACAACATGAGGTCAGATCTCTTCTTTAAATCATTTCGGGCGGCACGGTGGCTAAGTGGGTAGCACTGTCGCCTCACAGCAAGAAGGTCCTGGGTTCAATCCCCAGGTGGGTCCTTTCTGTGTGGAGTTTGCATGTTCTCCCCGTGTCCGTGTGGGTTTCCTCCGGGTGCTCCGGTTTCCTCCCACAGTCCAAAGACGTGCAAGTGAGGCAAATTGGAGATACAAAATTGTCCATGACTGTGTTGGATATAACCTGATGAATCTTGTGTAATGAGTAACTACCGTTCCTGTCATGAATGTAACCAAAAGTGTAAAACATGACGTTAAAATCCTAATAAACAAACAAACTTTAAATCATTTCACTTTTATCAACCGTTTTACCCTGGTCAGGGTCATGGCAGGTGCAGTTCCACTGAGGAACACTGGGAGCAAGGCTTCAATCCATCGCAGGAGTTCAAATACCAAGTTCAAAAAGTTCAAGAGCATTTGTCCACTAAAGTCCTAAATCTGGCAGCTGGTCACAGGATGCACAGCAGGACTGACCATTGCCCTGTGACCCTGGTCTCATTACAGCCCAGTTTACTGAAATGTAACACCACATTCGAACTGTTCAACCTGTGTAGCTAAAGACTCAGTTGGGAAAACTCAAATCCTCAGATGATGTTCTGTTTCCTTGCCCTGAATCTAGGCCTCATCACATTCTGATGGCTGACGGTCGCTTAGATTTAATGGCTCGGTCAAAATTCCTCCACAGTGACATTAAAGACTCATCAAGGAAGGGGGGCAATTACTTTTTCACATGGGCGATACAGGTTTAGAATATTAATCTTCAACAAATGGAAGGATTACTCGTGTTGTGTTTATCTTATACACCAATCAGCCATAACATTAAAACCACCTCCTTGTTTCTACACTCACTGTTATTAGCTCCACTTACCATATAGAAGCACTTTGTAGTTCTACAATTACTGACTGTCGTCTATCTGTTTCTCTGCATGCTTTGTTAGCCCCCTTTCATGCTGTTCTTCAATGGTCAGGACCCCCACAGGACCACCACAGAGCAGGTATTATTTAGGTGGTGGATCATTCTCAGCACTGCAGTGACACTGACATGGTGGTGGTGTGTTAGTGTGTGTTGTGCTGGTATGAGTAGATCAGACACAGCAGCGCTGCTGGAGTTTTTAAACACCTCACTGTAACTGCTGGACTGAGAATAATCCACCAACCAAAAACATCCAGCCAACAGCGCCCCGTGGGCAGCGTCCTATGACCACTGATGAAGGTCTAGAAGATGACCGACTCAAACAGCAGCAATAGATGAGCGATCGTCTCTGACTTTACATCTACAAGGTGGATCAACTAGGAGTGTCTAATAGAGTGGACAGTGAGTGGACACGGTATTTAAAAACTCTAGCAGCGCTGCTGTGTCTGATCCTCTCATACCTGCACAACACACACTAACACATCACTATGGGGGTCCTGACCATTGAAGAACAGGGTGAAAGCGGCTAAAAAGTATGTAGAGAAACAGATGGACTACAGTCAGTAATTGTAAGTGGAGCTAATAAAATGGACAGTGAGTATAGAAACAAGGAGGTGTTTTTTTTTTTTGTGGCTGATGATACTAAAATTAGAACCTGAAACATTTCAATAGTTAATAGTTTAATAGTTATTTAATAGTTATTTAATAGTTACGGGTATCTGAAAACTTAACCTACAGATTTAGATTTTCTTGAGAAAACACTTTGTTCTGGTCAGTGTCACAGTGGGTCCGGTGTCCCCTGAATCACTGGGTGCAATGTAGTAACACCCCAGTCGATCATAGTCCAGTCAAGTTGCATTATTTCAGTCATGTGATTATTGAGTATTATAATCAGTGGCATTATTTCAATCACGTGATCATTAAGTATTGCAATAAACTGCATATTTCAGTCATGTAATTACTTAGTATTGTAATGTTGCATTATTTCAGTAATGTGATTATTAAGTTGCATTATTTCAGTCATGTGATTATTAAGTTGCATTATTTCAGTCATGTGATCTTTGAGTATTACAATCAGTGGCATTATTCCAGCCATGTGATTACTAAGTTGCATTAATTTAGTCATGTGATTATTGAGTATTAAAAGCAGTTGCATTATTTCAGTCATGTGATTACTGAATATTATAAGTCACATTTATCAGTCATGTGATTACTGAATATTATAAGTCACATTTATCAGTCATGTGATTACTGAATATTATAATAATTCACATTTATCAGTCATGTGATTACTGAATATTATAATAATTCACATTTATTAGTCACGTGATCATTGAACATTGTAATAAGTTGCATTAATTCAGTCACATGATTATTGGGTATTGCAATAAGTTGCATTATTTGTCATGTGATTATTGAATATCATAAATTATTTCAGTCATGTCATTATTGAGTATTAAGTCCAAATATTTCAGTTGCATTAAGTCAGTTGCATTAAGTATTATAATAAGTTGCATTATTGTATGTGATTATTAAGTATTATAATAAGTTGCATTATTGTATGTGATTATTAAGTATTATAATAAGTTGCATTATTGTATGTGATTATTAAGTGTTATAATAAGTTGCATTATTGTATGTGATTATTAAGTATTATAATAAGTTGCATTATTGTATGTGATTATTAAGTATTATAATAAGTTGCATTATTGTATGTGATTATTAAGTATTATAATAAGTTGCATTATTGTATGTGATTATTAAGTATTATAATAAGTTGCATTATTGTATGTGATTATTAAGTGTTATAATAAGTTGCATTATTGTATGTGATTATTAAGTATTATAATAAGTTGCATTATTGTATGTGATTATTAAGTATTATAATAAGTTGCATTATTGTATGTGATTATTAAGTGTTATAATAAGTTGCATTATTGTATGTGATTATTAAGTGTTATAATAAGTTGCATTATTGTATGTGATTATTAAGTATTATAATAAGTTGCATTATTTGATGTGATTATCACGCATTGTAATAACATTTAGCAAATACTAAGCTGTATCATAAATGCTGTAGCTTGGCTAACAAGATCTCACAAGGTCCGAGAACAAAAGCACTGAACTTCATGATGCTTTTACCTCTGATTCCAGTTTCATTCAGCACCAGCAGCTCCTGCAGGACTCAGCGGTATGAGGAGCTCGATCCCAAAATAACCTTCATACCGACATGAGACACAAATCCTCCTGCAGATCCACATCCTGTCTGAGAAACACACATCCAAACCCGAGGTCCATCAGGTTCAGCGTTCTCTTCATGTGCTGCTACATTCTCAACAGAACCGCTCAGGAGAAACGAACTGCAGAACTCGTTCAGAAGTACTGTATTCACACTCTCACAGCCCCGGAGCAACACGATCTCACTGTGTGTGTGTGTGTGTGTGTGTGTGTGTGTGTGTGTGTCAGAGAGAGAGAGAGACTCATTACAGGTGAGGTTCAGCCTTAGTGAACTGTAAAAAAGCAAAGACATAATAATACAATAAATGAAGGAATATTATATTCAATTCTGGTCAGGGTCTCAGTAGGTCTGGTACCGGGTGCAGAAACACACTCTGGAGGGCAACACCTACACAAATCATTTACTTACAAAGGCAGCCAATACACCTATCGCATGGTTTTGGATATGGCACAAAACCAGAGTACTTGTTTTAGATTCCTTACCAAGGTCTCCAGCACACGTTTCTGTTCAGTACCCAGTATGCCAACTGCCACAAATCCTCACACTACTATTATTCATAGCTGTAACAATGATTCCTGAGGTAATCATGTTTTAACACAGCTTTATCCAATTCAGGGTCGCGGTGGGTCAAATTCACTGGGCGAAAGGTAGGAAACACAGCAGACAGGTCACCAGTCCATCACAGGGCCAACACACACTCACACACACACCTAGGGGCAATTATGTATCTCCAATTAACCTGACTGCATGCCTTTGCACTGTGGGAGGAAACCGGAGCACCCGGAGGAAACCCACGTGGACACAGGGAGAACATGCAAACTCCACACAGACAGAAATCAAACCCAGAACCTTTTTGCTGTGAGGCGACAGTGCTACCCATTAAGCCAATGTGCCGCCCCCAGGCATAATCACCAATTCTAAAACACTCACTCACTCACTCACTGTCTTAACCGCTTATCCAATCAGGGTCGCTTGTGCTGGAGCCTATCCCAGCTTCTCAATGGGCGCAAGGCACACAATAACACCCTGGACGGGGCGCCAGTCCATCGCAGGGCAGACACCCACACACACACACATTCACCTATAGGGCAATTCAGTGTCTCCAATTAACCTGACTACACGTCTTTGGACTCTGGGAGGAAACCAGAGCTCCCAGAGGAAACCCACACAGACACAGGGAGAACATGCAAACTCGACACAGAAGGAACTCGGACCGCCCTGCCTGGGGATCGAACCCAGGACCTTTTTGCTGTGAGGTGACAGTGCTACGCACCAAGCCACCATGCCGCCCCAATTCTACAACAGTGATACATTTATGCAAGTAAAACTTTAAGATTAAACAAAACAAGATATTTAATGTTTGTTTACATTATGTTTATGTTTACCTATGCTTTATTCTGGGTTTGGTTTCCCTGGAATCGATGAGAGGAACGCAGTAACAGGACGGGATGCAGATCATCACAGGGCTTCTGGTATTGAATAATAGATCAAAAGTAGGTGTGAGAGATAAAAAGCTACAGCAGCCCCACATGGAACAGAATTAATTAATAAAAACATATGCAGTATATCTGATCAATATCATCATCTGTTTTTTATTATTTATTCACTGAATAACACAAGCAGCCGCTTCATTTCTGATGTCAGTGATAAGTTAACTGGTTATAACATTATTTTGTGCTTATAAAGCCTCTCTACAGATTGTCCGTGTAGGACAGCGAGGACGCAGATGTGATGTCTTGTGTGGATAAACCACAGCTGGACCTAAAGAGTAAACAAAAAAGCAAAAACAAAGCTGGAACCCTGCTGAGAACCAGTATGAATCAAACCCTTGTGATCGGAGGCCAGGCTTTAAGATGAGGATTTAGGCCAGATTCATATATACACTATATTGCCAAGAGTATTTGGAGCTTGTTGGACGTCCAGTTTCAAAAACCAAATCGTATTAAGATAAAGCGACGTCTGTGTGATCTGTTCAGCTCTGACAACAGCCACACATCTAAAAAAAAGGCTTCTCACAAGAATTTGACATATGTCTGTGGGAATTGGTTCCCGTTCAGTCAAAAGAGCATTTGCATGATTGAGCACTGATGTAGTTAAAAAAAAAGCCTCAGTTGATGTTTCAATTCATTCCCGAGCTGTTGAATGGGGCTGAGGTCAGGGTTCTCTGCAGGACACTTGAAATAGAGCTTTTCTTCATAGGGGCACAATCATGCTGGAGCAGGAAAGGGACTTTCCTAAACTGTTGCTGCAAAGTTGGAAGCATATCATTCCCTTTATATAATGAATTTATTACACCTGAATTCAAAAATTAGAAGTGGTGTCCCAATAATTGTACCTATATAGTGTATGACCCTGTTTAACCTGAATGTTAGTGAGTCCCAGCTTGCACTATGATGAACAGCTACAGCTTGTTTAGGGTTCATACACTTAACTAATTCCCAATAAACTGTCCTGTCTGAGAACAGTGAATATGCTCATGTGGCTCTTTTTTAGACACCATCTTCCAAAATCCAGTGCAATTGCATCTATAACAGTCCCATTAGTCAAGGAAAGCTTTTCACATTTAATTTATAGAGCATTTGTGAGGTCAGACACATTACAATTCCACCTAAAATGTGTTTAGTGGGATTGAGAATCTATGCTGTACTGAACCTACACTATATTGCCAAAAGTATTGGCTCGTCTGCCTTCACACACATATGAACTTGAGTGACTCCCATTATTAATCCATAGGGTTTAATATGATGTCGGCCACCCTGTGCAGCTAACAGCTTCAACTATTTTGGGAAGGCTTTCCACAAGGTTTAGGAGTGTGTTTTCCAGAAGTGCATTTGTGAGGTCAGACACTGATGTTGGACGAGTAGGCCTGGCTCACAGTTTCCGCTCTAATTCATCCCAAAGGTGTTTTATCGGGTTGAGGTCAGGACTCGGTGCAGGCCAGTCAAGTTCTTCCACACAAAACTGGCTCATCCATGTCTTTATGGACCTTGTGCTTTGTGCACTGGTGCACAGTCATGTTGGAACAGGAAGGGGCCATCCCCAAACTATTCCCACAAAGTTGGGAGCAAGAAATTGTCCAAAATCTCTTGGTATGCTGAAGCATTAAGAGTTCCTTTCACTGGAACTAAGGGGCCGAGCCCGACTCCTGAAAAACACCCCCACACCATAATCCCCCCTCCACCACACTTTACACTCGGCACAATGCAGTCAGACAGGTACCGTTCTCCTGGCAACCGCCAAACCCAGACTCGTCCATCGGATTGCCAGACGGAGAAGTGTGATTCGTCACTCCAGAGAACACGTCTCCACTGCTCTAGAGTCGAGTGGCGGCGTGCTTTACACCACTGCATCAGACACTTTGCATTGCGCTTGGTGATGTAAGGCTTGGCTGGAGCTGCTCGGCCATGGAAACCCATTCCATGAAGCTCTACACACTGTTCTTGAGCTAATCTGAAGCCCACATGAAGTTTGGAGGTCTGTAGCAATTGACTCTGCAGAAAGTTGGTGACCTCTGCGTACTATGAGCCTCAGCATTCGCTGACCTGCTCTGTCATTTTACGTGAGTTGCTATCGTTCCCAATCACTTCCACTTTGTTATAATACCACTGACAGTCGACTGGGGAATATTTAGTAGTGAGGAAATTTCACGACTGGACTTGTTGCACAGGTGGCATCACGGTACCACGCTGGAATTCACTGAGCTCCTGAGAGCGACCCATTCTTTCACTAATGTGTGTGGAAGCAGTCTGCATGCTGAGGTGCTTGGTTTTATACACCTGTGGCCATGGAAGTGTTTGGAACACCTGAATTCAATGATTTGGATGGGTGAGTGAATACTTTTGGCAAGATAGTGTATATTGAAACTATATGGTGTAAATGTTCTGTGTACGGACATGCAAACTGCAGACTAGCACACGACCCCACTGGAACATGTGAAGCCATCAAGGTCTTTTTTTCACCAGCCAGCACATAAAGCTGTAACACAAACAAAAGAAACAACAAGCTGTACTCAAAGTAATCCTCCACCAGACAGAGGGAGTCGCTATTGCAGCAGCAACAGGATCCCCATCCAGCCTTCTGTCACTTCGACAGAGCCCAGTGTAAGACTGCTGGGTCACCTGAGATCTAAAATGATCTACAAATGGTTTGTTTTAAAAGAGAAAATTCAGTAAATATGAAGACACAAGTCAACTCATCAGGTGATAAAAGGTAAGCACTTGCATATACAGATAAATAACATGAGCGAGTCTCAGTTCTCTGCTTACTGTTCGTCTGGTGCATTACATCAGGTCCTAATCCACGTTCACATTTCGATCCTTCATTGGGAGTGAGAGTTTACCCCCGAGCTCTTTCCTGCAGTGGGATTAGGGCTGGATCAGATCTACCCAAATCTGACAACAGTACTTAACATTGCGTGATATTTCTGTGGCCATGACGTATAAATTAGACGGCAGTGATGACAGACACCAGACAGCAGACTGCAGCTTCAAACCCATGTCCCGATGTCTTGCATCGCTTCTCTTGCATATATAGATGAGAAGGTTCGGTTCTAGCCTTGATCTAACGAGCTAAATCATCTAATCAAGACTGTCAAAAGCACCGGATCTGGCTAGAATGGATCTAGAAAGTGAAAGCCCGGGATGAACACACAGACAGGGCGAATTTAGCAGCTGCTACATGAAGCAGCTGCTACATGAAAAAAATGCACTTGCAAATTACTTTTTACAAGCCCTGGATGATTATACAATGCTAAGCATCAGCTAGAGTCTTGTAAAAAAAAAAAAAACACTGGGGCAGGAACTGTCTGATGGATGATTCTGAGGTTGGCAGATGCAGGAGAATGCTTTCTTATTGCATAGTGGTGTCTGTCTGTCTGTCTGTCTGTCTGTCTGTCTGTCTGTCTGTCTGTCTGTCTATCTATCTATCTATCTATCTATCTATCTATCTATCTATCTATCTATCTATCTATCTATCTATCTATCTATTCATATACATATACCGATCAGCCATAACATTAAAACCACCTCCTTGTTTCTACACTCACTGTTATCAGCTCCACTTACCATATAGGAGCACTTTGTAGTTCTACAATTACTGACTGTAGTCCATCTGTTGGTCTGCATGCTTTGTTGGCCCCCTTTCACTCTGTTCTTTAATGATCAGAACTCCCAAGGGACTACCACAGAGCAGGTATTATTTAGGTGGTGGACCATTCTCAACACTGCAGTGACACTGACATGGTGGTGGTGTGTTAGTATGAGTTGTGCTGGTATGAGGTAAACACCTCACTGTCACTGCTGGACTGAGAATTGTCCACCAACCAAAAATATCCAGCCAAAAGCGGCCTGTGGGCAGCGTCCTGTGACCACTGATGAAGGTCTAGAAGATGACCGACTCAAACAGCAGCAATAGATGAGCGATCGTCTCTGACTTTACATCTACAAGGTGGACCAACTAGGTAGAAGTGTCTAATAGAGTGGATAGTAAGTGGACACGGTATTTAAAAAGTCCAGCAGCGCTGATGTGTCTGATCCACTCATACCAGCACAACACACACTAACACACCACCACCATGTCAGTGTCACTGCAGTGCTGAGAATGATCCACCACCTAAATAATACCTGCTCTGTGGGGGTCCTGACCATTGAAGAACAGGGTGAAAGCAGGTTAAAAAGGTTGCAGGTATGCAGTTGTAGAACTACAAAGTGCTTCTATATGGTAAGTGGAGCTGATAAAATGGACAGTGAGTGTAGAAACAAGGAGGTGGTTTTAATGTTATGGCTAATCGGTGTATATAGAACATGCAGGATCTTCTTGTGAAATAAGACAGTTAAAAAATAAACCAATCATTCACTTCTTGCCAATCAACATGAAAACCCGGTGTTTGGACAGACAGATGAAGCTGCTCCTGGTGTGGCTTCTCCGATAGTCAGTGTTGATTTTGGAAAAGAGTAAGGAGTAAAGAGTGAGCAGGCAAAAGTTTATCATTCTCTTTTAATATCCTGTAAAATACAGAACCAAAGGTGAAAACTCAAGAAACAAGAGGAGGAAAAGTCACCTGGATCTCAACCAGCAGCATAAAAAGTGGAACAGAAGCTGATTAAACACGTCAGTCTTTCTCTGTTGGACAGAATAAGAAACGTATCGGATTGTTTTCGTCCAGGAAATGAACTATTAGCAGCACCATTAGGAAGACTAGAGGAGCTCACGTACGGTCTATTACACCTGTGTGACCAAAAGTATCTGGACACCTGACCATGACCTGGTTGGACGTCCCAGTCCAAAAAGAAATGGTAGTTAAAATATTGTAATCTCTATGTGACGTGTGAAGGCTTCTTACTTTAAAGACTTTAAAGTATGTCTGTGGGAATTTGTGCCCATTCAAACAAAACTGGGCACTGATCAACAGAACCTTAGTTGAGTTGATGTTCCAGTTCATTCCAGAGGTCAGCAATTCTTCATGTCTGTGTCTTTATAGAGGGCCACAGTCATGCTGGAACAGGAAACTGACCCTCCCTAAACTGTTGCTGCAAAGTTGGAAGTATACAGCGTATAATTGATTTATTACACCTGTTAGCAACTGTTGTGGCTGAAACACCTGAATTCAGTCATTAGTAGAGGTGTCCCAATACTTTTGTATGTATAGTGTATTTTACTACTTAAATAAGTAAGTAAATTGTATTTTTTAGACTTTTTTTCTCAGACAGTCAGAACTTGAACCTCCATCAAAGCTAAAACATGTTCGTGTCGAGGATGAGCTCAGGCCACACACAAAACATCCATCAGATTAGGAACAAAAGCCTCCATAGGAGACCTAGACCTTGAAGAGAAGCCAGGGAGGAAAGTATCCAGAAAGCTTGAGAAATTTGCGGAACGTTGTTTTTTCCTGGGTGGCATCGGTGTAACGTTTCCATTCATCTCTCCTCATGCAAGTTCCATTTTGCTCCCTGGCTCCCTGGCTCCACGTTCTCCGGTTTCTCATTTGGTGTGGGTGAGCGTGTTGAGGCAGGTGCGGGTGTACGCCGGCGTGTTCCTCATCTCCAGCACGCAGTCCCTCACCATCTCCACGAACACGGTGGGCCAGAGCTTGTGCAGAGCCTCCCTCTTCACGCTGGTGCTGGAGGCCGAGCGCAGGAGACCGTGCAGGTACTGATCCACCATAGCGGTGCGCTCCAGCACCTCACCGCCGCCCTCCTGGGAACGACATGCAACAGCAGGCATTAGAGATTTACTGCTCACAAAAGGAAACATGGCAGACTCCTGTGGCAAATGGTTTAAAATAAATGTATGATCTGTCATGACCAAAAAGGGCCACAATTCCACCCAATGCACATTCTAGAAATTCTTATTCTTATATATATATATATATATATATATACAGTGTATCACAAAAGTGAGTACACCCCTCACATTTCTGCAAATATTTCATTATATCTTTTCATGGGACAACACTATAGAAATAAAACTTGGATATAACTTAGAGTAGTCAGTGTACAGCTTGTATAGCAGTGTAGATTTACTGTGTTCTGAAAATAACTCAACACACAGCCATTAATGTCTAAATAGCTGGCAACATAAGTGAGTACACCCCACAGTGAACATGTCCAAATTGTGCCCAAATGTGTCGTTGTCCCTCCCTGGTGTCATGTGTCAAGGTCCCAGGTGTAAATGGGGAGCAGGGCTGTTAAATTTGGTGTTTTGGGTACAATTCTCTCATACTGGCCACTGGATATTCAACATGGCACCTCATGGCAAAGAACTCTCTGAGGATGTGAGAAATAGAATTGTTGCTCTCCACAAAGATGGCCTGGGCTATAAGAAGATTGCTACACCCTGAAACTGAGCTACAGCATGGTGGCCAAGGTCGTACAGCGGTTTTCCAGGACAGGTTCCACTCGGAACAGGCTTCGCCAGGGTCGACCAAAGAAGTTGAGTCCACGTGTTCGGCGTCATATCCAGAGGTTGGCTTTAAAAAATAGACACATGAGTGCTGTCAGCATTGCTGCAGAGGTTGAAGACGTGGGAGGTCAGCCTGTCAGTGCTCAGACCATACGCCGCACACTGCATCAACTCGGTCTGCATGGTCGTCATCCCAGAAGGAAGCTGACGCACAAGAAAGCCAGCAAACAGTTTGCTGAACACAAGCAGTCCAAGAACATGGATTACTGGAATGCCCTGTGGTCTGACGAGACCAAGATAAACTTGTTTGGCTCAGATGGTGTCCAGCATGTGTGGCGGCGCCCTGGTGAGAAGTACCAAGACAACTGTATCTTGCCTACAGTCAAGCATGGTGGTGGTAGCATCATGGTCTTGGGCTGCATGAGTGTTGCTGGCACTGGGGAGCTGCAGTTCATTGAGGGAAACATGAATTCCAACATGTACTGTGACATTCTGAAACAGAGCATGATCCCCTCCCTTCGAAAACTGGGCCTCATGGCAGTTTTCCAACAGGATAACGACCCCAAACACAACCTCCAAGATGACAACTGCCTTGCTGAGGAAGCTGAAGGTAAAGGTGATGGACTAAACCCAATTGAGCACCTGTGGCGCATCCTCAAGTGGAAGGTGGAGGAGTTCAAGGTGTCTAAAATCCACCAGCTCAGTGATGTCATCATGGAGGAGTGAAAGAGGATTCCAGTAGCAACCAGTGCAGCTCTGGTGAATTCCATGCCCAGGAGGGTTAAGGCAGTGCTGGATAATAATGGTGGTCACACAAAATATTGACACTTTGGGCACAATTTGGACATGTTCACTGTGGGGTGTACTCACTTATGTTGCCAGCCATTTAGACATTAATGGCTGTGTGTTGAGTTATTTTCAGAAGACAGTAAATCTACACTGCTATACAAGTTGTACACTGACTACTCTAAGTTATATCCAAGTTTTATTTCTATAGTGTTGTCCCATGAAAAGATATAATAAAATATTTGCAGAAATGTGAGGGGTGTACTCACTTTTGTGATACACTGTATATACAGTATATATACGTATATACAGTATATATATATATAATGCATTTTTCTCCCATTTTCTCCCAATTTAGTGTAGTCAATTTGTCTTCCGCTGCTGGTGGATCTCCAATTGTTTGCATTTGAGGAGGGTATATTGCTGCTCACGCCTCCTCCGACCCGCTGGACGCCCTTAACAGAACCCTTTTCCACCCATGCACTCTGCACAGGTGCCTCTATCCGCCAATCAGGGTCCTTACACTGCGTTTGAAGACCCCGCCCACATATTCCGGTCACTCTCCCTGCAGGCACTGCCAATTATGCCCGCTAGATGGCGCCCAGCCGACCGGTGGCAGCGCTGAGTTTCGAACCCGAGGAGTTTAGAATCTCTGCGCTGGTGTGCTAGCGGAATATTCCACTGCACCACCTGGGCGCCTATTCTAGAAATTCTATTTATTTTAATTTATTTTCCCCCTTTTTTCCCAATTTAGTCATATCCAATTACTTAGTTGTATATCCTTTGCTGTAAACCCAACTGTCTAGACCCCTGCATACAGTAGCTGTATCCAAGCCCTGAATGGTCCTGAATCTAATAAAAGTTTGGCATTGTTTTAAATCTGGTGATTAAAGGCCAGAAAATGTGCTTTTATTAGTATATATGGAGGCATTACGGTGCTGGACTATAGGAACATAACCAGGAATCAAAGGTTTGCACCATAGGGTGCTCCTTGTCATAAAAATGGTAAAAGTAGCTCAATAATGGTAAAAATAGCTTAATAATAAGATTAATGGCAATTATATTTATTAAAAATCAAATCCACAACACAATAGTGAACAAAATGTTATAAGGGTGTGAATACTTTTACATTCTGGCCTTTCACTGCTTTGACATATCACTGTGCTGTCTGAACTTTATGATACATGCAGCTGTGTTTGCAGCTGTGATCTGTAACTTTAAAGCAGAGAATCTTTTTCATGTGGTGTTTTAATGATCGGATCCACGCCCTGTACACACATGCTTGTGTACGAGAGACTGGGATTCTGTTCTATCTGTCAGGTGTATCACCTCAGGACTATCGGAGCTGAAGTCCCTGCTGGGGTAGTTAAACAGCGCTCGGCTCATGCTCTCCCCCAACAGCTTGCCGTTTTCCCTCAGCTCCTCCGGGCTCAAACCCAGCCTGCGACCTCTGCCCTCCAAAAGGAACTGCAGTTGCCTCTTTCTAAAGAGAGAAAGTCAGACAGAGGGGGTAAAGAAAGGATTTATTTTTAAAGATTAACATTAAATGTCATTTTGTCATGACTTATCTGCTCTTATCAGTTTGATATCTGATACGACACCTACCAGGGGACCATATATTGAATTGTTTTTGGATCAGGGAGCTGGAATAGGGGTTTGCTTCAGTCACTCCATGCATCAGTCTGGTATTGCAGTACCTCTGGGAGCAGTGCATCCCCCTGGAACAGTGGTAGCCTAGTGGGTAGAGCTGTGGGGCACCAACTCGATGGTTCAAATCTCAGCTCTGTCATGCAGCCTGTTGGGCCCTTAAGTGATGCCATGGGTGCCGTACAATGGTGTGAGCGTAACACAGTCAGCGCATCCCTGAGACGGTGGTAGCCTAGTGGATAAAGCTATTGGGTACCAAGATGGTTGTGGGTTCAAATCTCAGCTCTGTCATGCAGCCTCTGTTGGGCTCTTAAGTGAGACCGTGGGTGCTGTACAATCGGGTTGATTGCTCACGCATTAACCTGATATTGCTGTGCTTCCGGGAACAGCGCATCCCTGGGACAGTGGTAGCCTAGTGGGTAGAGCTATTGGGTACCAACTAGATGGTTGTGGGTGCGAATCTTAGCTCTGTCATGCAGCCTCTGTTAGGCTCTTGAGCGAGACCAGGGTGCTGTACAATAGTGTGAGCGTAACACAGAGTCAGATTGCTCACACAGTAACCTCCAGAAACAGTGAATCCCTGGGACGGTGGCAGCCTAGTGGGTAGAGCTGTGGGGTACCAGCTAGATGGTTGTGGGTGCGAATCTCAGCTGTCATGCAGCTACTGTTGGGCCCTTAATAGTGTGAGCGTAACACAAAGTCTGATTGCTCACGCATCAACCTGATATTGCAGTACCTCCAGGAACAGCGCATCCCTGGGACAGTGGTAGCCTAGTGGGTAGAACTATTGAGTACCGACAAGATGGTTGTGGGTTCGAATCTTGGCTCTGTCAAGCAGCTAATGTTGGGCCCTTGAGTGAGGCCCTGGGTGCCATACAATGGTTGGGCTGTTGGGCCCTTGAGCGAGGCCATGATTACAGGTTTTAGCTGACACCCCGTCTTCACCCCGAGTCCATCACAGGCCTGGAGCCGTGGTGTCACCTGTGCTTGGGCTTGGTGTGACGACAGTAGTCACCAAGAGTCTGCCATCAATGTCAGGGTGACAAGCACAACTACAGCTTTCGGAGGACGATCCTGAGAGAAGGCATGTCTAAATTCTTAGATTCCCTTAAATACTCCTACTGAGGCGCCTTAGTGCAAATAATCTGCCTTATGAGTTCGATGTCTTATTAGAATCCTCTCTACTGAGGCAGCTGATCAGGTAGGTAGTAGGCAGCGAGGCAGCTCACTAGGTTTTCAGACAAAAGTATTGGGACACCATGTATGCAATGTATGCACTGTTTTGTAGACAGAATTTTTGTGTATGTAATGTGACGTAGAGACGAGAGTGAAGAACAGAACTGGATGTTTGATCGCACACACTCTGTAACCTGGATGTGGATGAACTGCAGCATTTCAGCAGCCGGCTTCAGTTCCCTCTGCCAAAGATCCGACCCGCTGCCTACCTGCAGGCTAAAATTCTGCAGGTACACTGCTGCAAGTATGAGTGGGTGTGGATTTACTGTATAAGTGTGTGTGTGTGTGTGTGTGTGTGTGGGGTGAATGTTCTAATAGTTCGAGACAGAACAGAGATGTTCCACTGGAGCCACTGGTTTAAATACCTGCGAGGGTTTCACAGAAAAACAGTCTTCTATTAGAACACTTCCCACCTGCTGCCAAGATAGCCTGGGGTGGGTGGTGAGGTGATCCTAAACCAAGGGTTTACCCTTCGTGTCTTATACAACACACACACACACACACATACACACAGTATCGTAGGCACACATGGCAGCTGCATTAAACAAGCACCAACCTGCCATCACCTCGCCACCCTCTCACCTACAGCGCTAGAACTATTTCAGGAAGTCTTTACACTTTCATTCAGTCACACACACACACACACACACACACACACACACACACACACACACACACACACACACATCTTACTGGCACATTATCATGATCAACCCCCATAACCTAAATCTAAATCTAAATCTATGATAAACAGTACTCAGATACCAGTAATGGGCAATAATCAAGACCGGTTCTGTGTTCGCACACTAAGTTAGGATGGTGGACCGAGTAGCTTGTGCATTTGTAATACATTTCTCAAGAACTGAAATTGTGTATTTAATTTTCTTTTTTTTTTTTTTTTTATTTATGCATTTTCTCCCTTTTTCTCACTAATTTATCATAGTCAGATTGTCTTCCGCTGCTGGTGGATCCCTGATTGCAGCTGAGGTGGGTATATTGCTGCTCACGCTTCCTCGAACCCTCACGCAGCCCTTAGCGAAACCCTTTTTCAACTATGCAGTCTGCACAGGCGCCTCTCTATCTGCTAATCAGGGTCCTTACACAGCGTTTGAAGACCCCACCCACATAGTCCGGTCATCCCGCCCTAGCAGAAACGTGTCTACTGCAGGCACTGCTAATTATGTCCGCTAGATGCACCCAGCCGGCCGGTGGCAACGCCGATTTTCAAACCGAGGAGTTCAAAGCTGGTGTGCTAGTGGAATATCTCACTGTGTCACCTGGGCGCCTCAATTTTCGAGCCTTTTTAATTCGTTTCACAGATTCGACTGTGGCACTCGGGTGCCGCAGCGGTCAATTACGGTAAATTTTGAATCCCCAGCGGTGCTTGATGATTAGCTATGTTTGTAGGGGGATGGCCGAGGACCTATGTTTGATCGGCATCCTGTCTGGTATGCGTTACTGCACTGCACCCAGTGATGCCGGTGAAACCGGACCCACTGCAACCCTGCTCAGGGTAAAGCGGTGTGTTATGTTTGATATCATCTGATTATTAGTATTTTGCTGCTTGTGCATTAAATACTTATAGTTGTTAAATCCTCCCGTAGCTGCTTGAGATGTGGCTGGGAGATAAGCAACATGTCTTTGGTAAGCAGATAGGAAACAACAGTTAGCACAGAATGGAGGTTCCAAAGTCCAACACCCAATGTAAGGTGACTAGAGCAGTATAAAGGGAGGCACACAACTGTTACTTGTTCTTCAGCTATTCCACTGCTGTAAGAACCCAGGAAGACATGTGTTGCTCCAAAATGTGTAAATATCACTCACATTAATGTACAAGTTCTCCATGCCGTGGGCATCAACATAAACCATACCATGACAAACCATGACATATTCTGCTGCTGCCAACCTGAATGATGGATACATTTAAATTGTATTATGTATTATATATTATATATGGCCTGTAGAAACAGTCCACGCTTAAAGCGTTGAGGTGCATTCGTGAAAACTTTAAGTTCTTTAAACATGGTCACTGTCCAAAAAAGGGGAGAGAACCACAGCAATCTGGCATCTCTGTGATGGAAAATAATATATGCCAGGGTGTGATGGGTACATCAGCTCTGACTGTGAAGCTAATGGAAGCCTAAATTGGCACGGTGGCGTCGGTGCCACAAGCAGAACAGCGCTGACAGACGGAGTCGGAGCTGAAATGATTTGTCTGCACTTAGGAATGTCTGCTGGTGCCAAGGGTACCACCCTGCATCAGACCTAATACAGGTCAGAGCATTCTCGTTTTACTCTCGACAACACACACCTGCAAGTGTAACAAATGTACACACACACACACACCCGGTCGGCCAGACAGTAAGACAAATAGACTGAGAGACATTATGTCAAACATTGTCAAACCTCATTGTCCTCTTAATGATCTTCTACTCTACTGTGTATGAATTTGTCCCCTTTCCTTTGCAAAACTGCTTCAGATCAGACCAGCCGCACAGGTCCTCCACATCATCACAACGTCAGTACCAAAAATGACACCATTTTTAGAAGGGTTTACCCCTTTCATTCCCACCCTAGTCATTCCAGGTCTCTGTTGGCATCCTTTGCTGTTTGTACCTCCACTGTGGTGTCACTGGCTGTTTCTTTACCACCAGTAGATTCTCACCAGTGTTTAGCACCCGTTTACTCCTGCTGGCACCTCAACCAGAGGGCGCCAATGGCTTTCTTTGCAGCAGAAATAAAGAGAACACCTTATAACCTTATATACCTTATATACCTTACCCTTATATATACCTTAACCTTATATATACACAGTCAGAAGTTCTCACACTGCTCTGCATTTTGGCTTTTTAACTTCTGACCGTGTATCACTGTGAGACGGGAAGCGAACACAGACTCGACACATCAAGGTCAGCTCGTCTCTTCATCACACTCAGACTTGGAAATGTCTCGGACATACACACGCTGCAAGTACACTCACCTGGACTCCTCCAACAGCAGCAGCAGTCGACAGTGCGGCGTTTCAGTGGAGGCCACGTAACCCAGAGAGCCAAAGAGACGTTCAGCCGCCATGACATCGTTTATGGTCACCTGGTATCAGACAGAATTAAATTAAATCAGATTAAAGAACAACTCTACAGGAACCGAACCACAGAACATCTCAAGATGAAGTCAGAAGAGCATTCAAAACACGAGAAACACGTAACTGAGACGATTGCAAGGTCATTGCAAAGGCACCGGCCATACCAGGAAGGCATAAAGAGGCAGATAATTTTTTTGTGAATATAAACAAATGTAGAATTTGATGCCTGCAACACGCTCAAAAGATCTCTGCTGCTCAAAATAGACCGACCAGGTATAACATTATGACCACTGACAGGTGAAGTGAATAACACTGATTATCTCTTCATCACGGCACCTGTTAGTGGGGGGGGGGATATATTAGGCAGCACGTGAACATTTTATCCTCAAAGTTGATGTTTGAATCAGGAAAAATGGGTGAGCGTGAGGATCTGAGCGAGTTTGACAAGGGCCAGATTGTGATGGCTAGACGACCGGGTCAGAGCATCTCCAAAACTGCAGCTCTTGTGGGGTGTTCCCGGTCTGCAGTGGTCAGTATCTATCAAAAGTGGTCCAAGGAAGGAACAGTGGTAGACCAGCAACAGGGTCATGGGCGGCCAAGGCTCATTGATGCACGTGGGGAGTGAAGGCTGGCCCGTGTGGTCTGATCCAACAGATGAGCTACTGTAGCTCAAACTGCTGAAGAAGTTAATGCTGGTTCTGATAGAAAGGTGTCAGAATACACAGAGCATCACAGTTGCAGGGCTGTTTTGGCAGCAAAAAGGGGGGCCAACACAATATTAGGAAGGTGGTCATAATGTTATGCCTGATCGGTGTAGCTAAGATGAGAGTTGAGACAGATGTGTGTTTACCCCTGTGTTTCATCACCTTTCCTACGTTTTAATGCTTTGGGAACTGAGGACACAAATTGTTGCAGTTTTGCAGGTGGTATTTTTGCTAATGCTTCTTTATACTAAGATTTTTTCTGCTCAACCGTCTTAGGTTGCTGTCGTTTCTCCTACATTTTCAACAAAATTCAGATCCGGACTGCAGGCAGGCCAGTCAAGCACATATACTCTGTGTCTACAAAGCCACATTGTTATAGCGCATCATATTTCTAAAATTCTGCTGTTTACTTTTAAAGCTCTCCATGGTCTGGCCCCAGCTTATCTTCAAGAGCTCCTTCACCCTTACATTCCCTCTCGCTCCTTAAGGTCCTCCGGTGGTGGGTTTCTCGCTACGCTTCTGACTAAACTGTCCTTGATGAACGTCAGATCTTTTAGTGCTGTTGCTCCTAAACTCTGGAACTCTCTGCCTCAATCCCTGCGATATTGCTCTTCTGCTCTTCCCTACGAAAGACTTATCTCTTCGAACAGTATTGTTGTTCCCTCTGTCCTGTAAAGCCACCTTGAGACTGTGAAATGCGCTATATAAATAAAACTTATTATTATTATTAAAATAATCATGACATTTCTGGGTAAAGATGTTGCCTGGATGGGGGCACATGTTGCTCAAAGTTCCTAATATACCCATCAGCATCATTGGTACCTTCACATATATGCAGGTCACCCATGTGGACACTGATGCACCCCCATGCCATGACAGATGTTGGTTTTTACACTTTTTGCTGAAAAAGTCACAACTGAAATGTGTTGTTTTTACTTAAGTTCTCTTTGCATAATTAAATGTTAATCGATCTGAAATAATTGTACACAGAAGCAATAAAATCGTACGTTATAATCCGGGATGCTACGCAGTCGTACCTCTATGCCGTTGATTTTCTGCAGGTTGAGGTGATTGAGTCTGTAGATGAGGAAGGATCTCCACAGAGTCAGGCTCACCACCGGGTTTCCTTCAGGGTCGATGGTCACCTGCTCCAGCCTCTTCATCTGCGCCAGAGATGCCAACTGCAGCAAGCGGGTTATATTGGTCTCCATAAACATCAGGTGCTACACAGGTAAAAGGAGGAAGGAGATGAGGAAGAGGGAGAAAGAGGAAGAGACATGTTGAGAAAGGAACAACAAGAGGAGAACAGAGAACAAAAAGGAGGAAGATTAAAGAGAAGGAAGGATGGAGATGATTAAGTAATACCAATAAAGAACAAGAGAAAATAGAGAACATCCTTTAAAATCCAGCACTGTTGGATCAGTGGGTTATTTTATTCCATTTTCATCAAGCACTCTATCCTGGTCAGGGTCATGGGGGATTCGTTTCCACCTGAAAACACTTGCAGGAATACCCTGATCCTAGACGTAACCAATCGTGTCTGAGAAGATGCCTGGCTGGTCGATTGTACCGCTGAGTTTGAACCTGGAACCGCTGCGCCACCCAAGCACCATCAGTGGTACATCCAAATGTACATCAAGCACCTGACAGATCGATTCAGCTGAGGCCACCGTGATGGATTGGCTCCTTGTCCGGGGTGGATTTGTGCATTGTGCCCAGTAATTCCATGGAAACTGGACCCACCGTGACCCTGATCAGGATAAAGCAGTGGTAAAACATGAACATCCTAACAGGGATCTATTAAATTCTGATCCTCTTACTGAGGTGTGTTTTTTTTTTTTTTCATTTTTATCAATCGCTTAATCCTGGTCAGGGTCTTGGTGGGTTCAAATTCACCAGGAAACACTGGGCACAAGGCAATGGTACTAGGTGCCTGGATAGGCGCCGATTCATCACAGGGTATCGGCCATCCCTGACCCCCATCAGACATAGCCAATAGCTTCTGTGTAGAAGCCTGGCCGGCTGATAGCACCACTGAGATTCAAACCCTGGATCCCTGCACCACCTGAGAACCACTGTGGTAGATCATCATGCTAAAAAGAGCCACGAAGAAATGCACATAATCAGAAACAACATTCAGAAAGTATATGGTAATATAAAGCTTGCTTGAATGTTGACAGGATCTCTTCTAATGCATGTTGTTTCTTCAGTGTTGGACTACTTGACCTTTGCTCTGGTGAGACATCACTGTTTCATGTATGTTCATGTGAAAAACCTCAGCTTCACACCAGGCTCACCGTGAGGTTGGGAAATTTGAGGCGAATACGTGGCAGGGTTGGCACGATGCTGTCAAACTGGATATATCGGAAGGCCATGGTAGTGACCGCGCTGGCCGTCTGCACCCCCCAGCCCCTCTCCAGAGTGTCCAGGGCCCCGGGGCCGAACAGACGCACTGTCTCGCCATCCAGCTCGGCCACGTGACTCTCGGACAGAGACAGACTCTGCACGCTGGCGCCCCCTGCCTCCTGGAGTCTGGAAACAAGGACACATGCGGGTCAGAGTCCAGCCAATAAAAAACATTTCACTGTAGTGACTAGAGAGAGAATCTGTTCATCCATCCACACAGTTATCATTATATGACTTTCCA
Organism: Trichomycterus rosablanca; assembly: GCF_030014385.1. Lineage (NCBI taxonomy): Eukaryota > Metazoa > Chordata > Actinopteri > Siluriformes > Trichomycteridae > Trichomycterus > Trichomycterus rosablanca. Next base: position 5,069,847 of record NC_085998.1, read on the forward strand.
AACCTGCAGCATTGATAACACGTAAAAACACAGCAGTTCATGTAACGCACCGGTGTGACTAGTGTAGATGCACAAAAACCACTACAGTGCCAATAGATTCTCCTTCAGGGGGGGCTTATGGGTGATAAATATGAGTGAATAAGTAACAGACAGAGTGAGTGAGTGAATTGGTGAATCAGTGTTTGAGTGAATCAGGGAGTGAGTGAGTAAATAAGTGAGTGGCTAAGTGAATCAGGGAGTGAGTGAATCAGTAAGTAAGCGAATCAGTAAGTGAATCAGTGAATGAGTAAGTAAATCAGTGAGTGACTAAGTGAAACAGGCAGTGAGTGAATCAGTGAGTGAGTGAATCAGTAAGTGAATCAGTGAATGAGTAAGTAAATCAGTGAGTGACTAAGTGAATCAGGGAATCAGTGAGTAAAGGAGTGAGTGAATCAGTGAGTGAATCAGTGTATCATTAAGTAAATGAGTGAGAAAGTGACTGAATCAGTGAGTGAATCAGTGTATTAGTGAGTGAATTAGTGAGAGAGTGAGTGAATCAGTGAGTGAATCTGTGTATCATTAAGTAAATGAGTGAGAGAGTGAGTGAATCAGAGAGTGAATCTGTGTATCAGTGAGTAAATGAGTGAGAGAGTGAGTGAATCAGTGAGAGAGTGAGTGAATCAGTGAGAGAGTGAGTGAATCAGTAAGTGATTTAGTGTATTAGTGAGTAAATGAGTGAGAAATTGAGTGAATCAGTGCGTGAATCAGTGTACAAGTGAGTAAATGAGTAAATCAGTGAGTGAATCAGTATATCATTAAGTAAATGAGTGAGTGAATCCGTGCATCATTAAGTAAATGAGTGAGAAAGTGAGTGAATCAGTGTACAAGTGAGTAAATGAGTAAGAGAATCAATTTATCATTAAGTAAATGAGTGAGTGAATCAGTGAGTGAATCTGTGTATCATTAAGTAAATGAGTGAGAGAGTGAGTGAATCAGAGAGTGAATCTGTGTATCAGTGAGTAAATGAGTGAGAGAGTGAGTGAATCAGTGAGAGAGTGAGTGAATCAGTGAGAGAGTGAGTGAATCAGTGAGAGAGTGAGTGAATCAGTAAGTGATTTAGTGTATTAGTGAGTAAATGAGTGAGTAAATCAATTTATCATTAAGTAAATGAGTGAGTGAATCTGTGAGTGAATCAGTGTATCATTAAGTAAATGAGTGAAAAAGTGAGTGAATCAGTGAGTGAATCAGTGTGCAAGTGAGTAAATGAGTAAGCAAGTGAGTGAATCAGTGAGTGAATCAGTATATCATTAAGTAAATGAGTGAGTGAATCAGTGTATCAGTGAGTAAATGAGTGAGAGAGTGAGTGAATCAGTGAGTGAATCAGTGAGTTAATGAGTAAGAGAGGTGTAAGCACTAATGTAAACGTTAACCTGCATTTTCATCACTGATTCATTAGCTGCTGATTCAGTTTGAACTGGCCCCGGTTCAGAATTCCTCCCTGCATTCTTACAGCAGCCGATTCGTACAGGCTGAGCTCGGGTACACTCATCCCTACAGAGCTCTCTGTGTATCTAGCAGCCCTGAGTGCCTACATGGTGCGGTGCCAAATCCCCATCTGCCCTATCCATTAGCGCAGATGCTAATCAGCAAGCCTTTTACAAAGCCCTGCATTCGATAACGTGTGCTTCAATAGGATAGAAGGTATTGAGTGTGTGAGCGTGTTAGCTAAAACCCAGGTAGGAGAGAATGGACGTCCGCCTGGCCTAATTGGCCCACCTCCCGGCCCGGCCCGGTAAAGCCGTGAGAGTGGAGGATCGCTGTGAGTCTCAGGAAAGATCGATATCCGGGTGGAGCTCGGGTGGTGACCCGGGACCAGCGTGGCCTCGTGACACCCACGTTCAGGTGGGATACGTACAGGCACAACTACCGGGTTCAAGTTTCACACCCTGATGAACCAGACTGTGGGTGGGGTGAGGCGTGACACTAAAGCCACACAGGGAATCCCCGACAGTCTGTCCATGATGTGTTGCAGGAAGGAGCTGAATGAGGACGGGGGCAGAAGGTGAGACGCTACAAGGCAGCCGTTGTGCTTAAAGAAATAAAATCTCATTCAGGTGACGAGGGAAGAGGGAGATAAAAGGTGAAATTAGACCTCATTAGGCTAAGAATGAAATAATGATTAGATTACACCCAGGGAAGCATGGAACAAAGATGAGCTTCATGACCTGACATGCACTATATGGTCATAAGTATTGGGACACGTCTTCGATTATTGAATGCATTTGCTTCAGCCACAGCAGTCGCTAACAGGTGTAATAAATCAATTATATAAAGGTAATGATATGCTTCCAACTTTGTAGGAACAGTTTAGGGAAGGCTCGTTCCTGTTCCAGCATGACTGCACCCCTGTGCACACAACAAAGCTCTGTTAGGAGCTTGTTTTTGAGACTGGATGTTCAGCAAGAATTAATTAGGGTCGGAATTAGTCATTAAAAAAATCAGATAGATAGATAGATAGATAGATGGATGGATAGACAGACAGACAGACAGACAGACAGACAGACAGACAGATACACAGGGTGTGTTCAAAAACCAAGGGAGGTGCCTTGCTGTCTACACAGGCAGCTGCCTCAGTAGAGAGGATTCTAATAAGTCAGTAACTTATAAGTCAGGTTATTTGAACGCGATACTTAGACAGCGATAACATCGGGTTTCGCATTTAGCATTTAGCATCTTGCCATTCAAACCAATGGGATGGGGTGGCACAGCACGCTAGCATGTCACCTAACATCTCCCTCCGTGTACCGAAAACGTATTTGCAAATTCGCTGACAAGCCCGAACTTGCAAATAAAAACACTTGTGCAAGTTTATACAAATTAAAAATCAATAATAATTTATTTACGTTTGAAAATAACTCCATTTGTTTCTCCGCACCGTCAGCCATGTTTTTTTTTTTTTTCTGTGAGAGAAGAGCTGCCGCACTGAATTCTGGGATTGCCTTGATCACTAAGGACGCTTCCGATGCTCACTCGTTCTTGAGTCAAAATAACATTAAAATGTTAAAATGCCAACTAAACATCTTATTAAGACATCTAGGATTTCGAACAGCCTCCTTCTTGGGAGCGTGCATAGGATGACGTAAGATGCGTCTATGTAGAGAGAGAGCTAGGTTTTCGAACACACCCGATAGATAGATGGATGGATGGATGGACGGACGGACGGACGGACAGACAGACAGACAGACAGATAGACAGAAAGTCAGACAAAAAGACATACAGACAGACAGAGAGACATATAGATAGATAGATGATAGATAGTTAGATAGATAGATAGATAGATAGATAGATAGATAGATAGATAGATAGATAGATAGATAGATAGATGATAGATAGATAGATAGATAGATAGATAGATAGATAGACAGACAGACAGACAGACAGACAGAGAGACATATAGATAGATAGATGATAGATAGATAGATAGATAGATAGATAGATAGATAGATAGATAGATAGATAGATAGATAGACAGACAGACAGACAGACAGACAGACAGACAGATAGACAGACAGATCTATTCCTGTAAATCATGCTGCTACACTTTGATGGAATGATTTATCGCCGGGCTGGGTGTTATTGTTTCAGATTACGCGGTCCAGGTGCTTATCTAACAGGGTGAACATCTCAGGATAAAAGGCAGATGAAAGATTAGAGGAGTGAAAGATTAGAGGAGTGAAAGTGCAGGAGGAGTGAAAGTGCAGGAGTATGAGGAGCTTTAGGAGTATGAGAAGCTTTAGGCTGATTTATGGCTCCTGATGGGTGCCGCCGTGGGTGTCTGGAGGAGACTGATATGAGAGTTCAGTGAAGCGTCTCAGTTAAACTCGACCCGCTCTTCTTACTGTCGGGTTTATCGTACCAGGACTAATGTGGTCTGAGAGAAATCTTTATTATTATTGTGATTATCATCATTATTATTATTATTATTATTTTATTATTTTATTATTATTATTATTATTATTTGGGGGATGCAGGGTTTGAATCCCCAGTGGTGCTATTGGCTGGCCGGGTGTCTACATACAGACATGATTGGCTTTGACTTGAGAAGAGGGGTTGGCAAGGCCCCACAATGGATTTGTGCATATTTAATAAAGAGAGCAGCTTTGCAGGCACTGCATTTGTGCAGGCACAGAAGGCACAGAAGGCACAGAAGGCACAGAAGGTCTGGCTCTCAGTCAGCATTCTAATCTATCCCAAATGTGTACAATAAGACTGATGTCAGGGCTTCATCAAACTCATCAAACAGTGTCTTTATTGACATTATTTTGTGCAGAAAGGGCACAATCAGCAGAGAACAGAACAGAAAAGAGTCTTTCACAAAATATTACCATAGTTAGAAGCATTTTATCAATTCAGTATAAGTGATTTTTTAAACGAATGAATTGGAATGTTGACTGGGAGCCAGTCTAGGGTTGCCAACTTTCAGAACTGGAAATAAGGAACACCCTGGGCTGGCGGGATGCCAGGTGTTTACCTGGGGGGGGGGGGGGGGGTGTAAGACCTGTAAACAAAATAACGGGTCTTACACCATCATAGGAACATTATCAAAATGTTTAATTTAGGCTGTTTAACTAATATTATTTTCATTCTTTATAATAATAAATCAGAACCATATTTTAGGTTAAAGAACATCATGTAACATTTTTTCCTCAATAGTGAAAACAACATTTTTACATAATCCATCTTCACACCGACATGCAGCCCAGGTTCTGGACTGTGTTGCTTAGGGGGGCAGTAAGAAAATTGGGCGAGGGTTGGGGCAATGCCCACCCCAGTGCCCCATAGCGCCGGCCCTGCTTGTGTTACTTTAGTTTCACCCTAAGCCGGATTCGAACCTAGGGCAGAAGAACGTGCGTGATGCGCTCTGCCCACTGCGCTACTCAAACAGCGGTGTATTTATAGTGGTGGTAAATTCGGTTCATTTTATGCACTTGGGTTAATCTGAGTCACTCAGTAATGTGATCCGGTTCACTTGGGTCACTTGAGTCAGTTGAGTCACTTATACTGACGTTCTGATTGCGACTGATTAACTGCATTAAAATGCATCCAAATATCACTTGTCTTCCATGCACTTATCTTCTGTAAATAAATCCTTCTCTCTTAATTCTCTTGGCACCTCACACTTCTCTTGTCAGTGACAAGTTGACACTTTTTTAAAGTGAAATCTTGATCATGGGGGAGGGGGGGAGAAAATATGCTGCATTACTAATCTATACCACTACTGCTGATAATAATAATAATAATAATAATAATAATAATAATAGCATGTGCATAAAATCAGCCACATAACGAACACCAGTGTGTATCAGTTCAATACGGAACACGACGTTTAGTTTCCAAATACGGAACGATTCCGTATTTTACGGGACGGTTGGCAACCCTAAGTCAGGCCTTCTGTGCCTGCACAAATGCAGGGCCTATTTTTTATTTGAGCCTCCTGTTAAGCTCAGGTTAGCAAACTGGTTCAACCAAGTGTGTGTGTGCGTGTGCGTGTGTGTGTGTGTGTGTGTGTGTACCTCGGGTCTCTGGGACTGTTGGGGCGGCTTGTTGAACGCAATTGCAATCTACCATCACTGCCCCCTGCTGGACGATCTGGAACAGTGACAGGACTAATTCTGTCTCTTCTGAGTAAATGAACAATAAACAAATCAAGAGATTAGTACGGAAAGACAAACAGACAGACAGACAATACTGTTCTTTATTTAATAACTTATTAAAAAGCTACACTTCATTTCTAAGCAGGATCATCAGTTTTATACCTAAAAAAATGCAGAAATCTTTGTTAAATGTTTATTATTTAAAAATATCAACAGAAAACGTTTTATAAACTGAGCAGCATGTTGAAGCTGGTTTTCATACGCAGGTTTGTACATTCATTGGTCATTATATTATTATATTATACACTGATCAGCCATAACATTAAAACCACCTCCTTGTTTTTACACTCACTGTCCATTTTATCGGCTCCACTTACCATATAGAAGCACTTTGTAGTTCTACAATTACTGACTGTAGTCAATCTGTTTCTCTGCATGCTTTGTTAGCCCCCTTTTCACCCTGTTCTTCAATGGTCAGGACCACCACAGGACCACCAAAGAGCAGGTATTATTTGGGTGGTGGATCATTCTGAGCACTGTAGTGACACTGACATGGTGGTGGTGTGTTAGTGTGTGTTGTGCTGGTATGAGTGGATCAGACACAGCAGCGCTGCTGGAGTTTTTAAACACCTCACTGTCACTGCTGGACTGAGAATAGTACACCAACCAAAAATATACAGCCAACAGTGCCCAGTGGGCAGCGTCCTGTGACCACTGATGAAGGTCTAGAAGATGACCGACTCAAACAGCAGCAATAGATGAGCAATCGTCTCTGACTTTACATCTACAAGGTGGACCAACTAGGTAGAAGTGTCTAAAAACTTATTTAATTTAAATTATTTAAACTAGTATTTAAAAACTCCAGCAGCACTGCTGTGTCTGATCCACTCATACCAGCACAACACACACTAACACACCACCACCATGTCAGTGTCACTGCAGTGCTGAGAATGATCCACCACCTAAATAATACCAGCTCTGTGGTGGTCCTGTGGGGGTCCTGACCATTAAACAACAGGGTGAAAGCAGGTTAAAAAAAAAGCATGCAGAGAAACAGATGGACTACAGTCAGTAATTGTAGAACTACAAAGTGCTTCTATATGGTAAGTGGAGCTGATAAAATAGACAGTGAGTGTAGAAACAAGGAGGTGGTTTTAATGTTATGGTTCATCAGTGTACTTTTGTCCATATAGTGTAGATGAACTACACATATTCTCTGTATATATTGTTAACCCCCTTTACAGCATCACTTAATGGAAACCTATACCAGGTGCAGTAGTGTTGTTGGGGTTTTAAATACTGTTAAACACCTACTGTCCTCTGTATTAGGAACACAAAGCGTTTTATTTACACGTCGTATTATGTCTTTGGTCTTAAATCTTAAAGCTGAAGGGATTAATTATTATTTTAATCATAAATAACAACACGATTGTCCTTACTTCAGTTCATCAGGTGAAGGCTCCTGAGCGAGTCCGTTAATCTGTCCGGGACTATAGGCGGGGCTGTTCTCTGGGCTCACGTCCTCCCGGGAACCATTCTGAGTGGGAAGCTCCAGAAAGCTCCTGGATTCCTCCCACAGCTGGGCGGCGTTACGGATGGCCAGCCGTCGCTTCTCCTGCACACAAAAATAACAAACTATAATAAACGGATAATAGATCAGTCGTGGTCCTAATTCAGTCCTCACTGGTGTTCGGTTTCACCCTACATACCTTCTTTTACATACACAATGTAATATAAAATTTTTTTTTACACAATTTTTAATATACAATTTTTCTTACTCTACCACTGCAGACCTTTATTCCTGATCAATTTCAGCAATTGAGGGTTAAGGGTCTTGCACAGGGGCCAAACTGTGGCAACTTGGCGGTGGTGGGGCTTGAACCAGCAAGCATCTGTGTTCTAGTCCAGTATGTTAACCACTGAGCTACCATTGCCGCCGTGACTAACACACACCCCCTCCAACACGTGCAGTAGCTGAGGCAGGTTCATATGGAGATCCGTATAGCGCACGGAGAGTCAAGCACTGAACTTAATTATCCCTCGTATCTGTGCAGGTGCCACTGACCAGCCAGCAGAGGTCGCAATTGCAGCCGGTAGCAGAGCTCAACATGTCAGCACTGGTGGGTTAGTGCGTTTTCCACCTGATTGACTTCAGCCTACATACTTAATCTATATACAAGCAGTGGGCATGTTTTGGATCAGGATTATTCATCAGAGACCTGGCAACCCTATTTACAGGCAGTGTCTGGTGGATATTCAGTAAATCAGCAATGAATATACCAGTTTAAATTTCTCTGGTCAAAAGTATGTGGACAAATGATGGAAGTGATGAAGATTCTTCATTCGGCAAACTTTGTCTATTGAGCACCTTGAGATTCGAAGTCTGGTGGTGGTAGTGCTGCCGTATTAGACAAACGTCCTGATTTATTAAAACCAGTGACAGGGTGTTTTGCTTTTACTGTGCTGACTGGTGGGTGGCACGGTGGCTCGGTGGGTAGCACTGTCGCCTCACAGCAAGAAGGTCCTGGGTTCGATCCCCAGACGGGGCGTTCCGGGTCCTTTCTGTGTGGAGTTTGCATGTTCTCCCCGTGTCTGTGTGGGTTTCCTCCGGGAGCTCCAGTTTCCTCCCACAGTCCAAAAACATGCAGTCAGGTTAATTGGAGACACTGAATTACCCTATAGGTGAATGTGTGTGTGTGTGTGTGTGTGTGTGTATGTGTGTCTGCCCTGCAATGGACTGGTGCCCCGTCCAGGGTGTTACTGTGTGCCTTGCGCCCATTGAAAAGCTGGGATAGGCTCCAGCACCCCCCACGACCCTGATTGGATAAGCGGTTAAGAAAGTGAGTGAGTGAGTGTGCTGACTGGTAATCGCCACACTTGTTGCGTAAAACCTGACCATAGCAACACAAAGTGGGCGGAGTCAGAGTGGGCGGGGTCAGAACATAGAGACAGCATTGCAGCAGCGTAGGTTTGACTGCAAGAAAAATACAAATGTATGGGTCTTAGCACACAAAAGTGGCTCTGTGGCTAGCACTGTCACCCCACAGCAAGAAGGTCCTGGGTTCGATTCCCAGGTGGAGCGGTCCGGGTCCTTTCCGTGTCTGCGTAGGTTTCCTCCGGGAGCTCTCGCTGAGACTTACTGAAGCTTTGTTGCATCGCTGCCGGCGTAAACGCGAGAGTAAACTGGAGACACAATGAGGAATGTAGCTGTTTTCACCACTTATTAAAGTTTCTACTGACTCAGGTGTGGAATGTGCCACTCCCATTGTGTGTGTGTGTGTGTGTGGCATGAAGGACTTGATGTTTTATCATTCTCTATTTGCAGGGATTATCTGGCTTCAATTACACTGGAACTATCACATCCAGTCTCTTCCCGTGGGCACAGACACGAAGGAAACAAATATGTCACGCCACGGCTCATTAATTCGATCTTTAAAACACGCGAGGCGCCAAGTGTCTCTGTTAACTAAAAAATGTAGGGGGTGTAGGGTTGCTAAAGGGTTGCATTTGTATACTACTAATTAGGGATGCATCGATACCATTTTTTCCCAACCGAGTACGAGTACAAGTACATGTATTTTTGTACTTCCCGATACCGATACCGATACCAATACCTATTTAGAATACCGTTTTTTTTTTTAAACAAAAACACACGTGAGAAGTGACGAGAAGTTTAATGATACCACGTCCAAAAATGCACGTCAACAAGTAGCGAGTGATCAAAGTGTTTGTGCGCTGACGTGATGAAATCAAGGAGGCAAAATAAATGAATCTGAGTGGATTTGGCAACACGAATAGCATGGATTGTTCTGTAGTGAGTTGGAGGTTAATAAATATTTTTGCAATGTTGGTGTTTTGTTGTTATGTTTTGTAGAGAACGATCAGGTCAGAAGTACTGTAAAATGTGTGTGTGCTGATGTATTCTGATATAAACTATATTACCCCCCTGTACCACCTGTTTACACTCCTCTCCTGCGTTTCCCCTCACACCGTATCCTGCGTTCTCATTGGCTGTTCGACATGTCACTCATTCCCAGTCGCACATCTCAGATCAGATATCTGACGCAGAGCCGTAGATTCTCTCTACGCTCTGATCTGACGTGCTAGAAAACTCAGCGAGAGTTGTTGGATAGTTCACACTTAGCGATCGAGAGCCGAGTTTTGATCGCCGAGCGAACGCAGAGTTGCTCCCGAGCCGGCAAATCTAGCGCCGACCAGTCACCGAGCGAAAATCAGGGCAAAAATCGTGTAGTGTGAACCAGGCATAAAGCAGCAACGTGCACTAGGCACACGGTATCGGATGTTTAGTATCGAAGCCTCGTTTGCGAGTACGAGTACAAGTTAATGAGCGCAGTATCGGGCAAATACCCGATACCAGTATCGTTACTCATGCATCTCTACTACTAATAGAGCAAGAACATCAGAAACAGACATTTAGGGGTCGTCACAGCGGATCATTCTGGTCCACGTACCCGATTTGGCACAGTTTGTACGCTGGATGCCCTTCCTGACGCAACAGTCCTATTTTTATCTGTGCTTGAGAACAAGAGAGCACAGACAAGTCCCAAAACATTTGCAAAACACTGATATAGAACTGGCTCAAGCACAATAAAGTCCCGTCTGTAGTCAATCATCATCAGTAGTGTGGAATCAGGAGGCAACAAAGTTAAATGACTGAATAAATAATAATCTGTTTGTTCACTCACTCACTTTCTTAACCGCTTATCCAATCAGGGTCGCGGTGGGGTGCTGGAGCCTATCCAATGGGCACAAGGCACACAGTAACACCCTGGACTGGACTGTGGGAGGAAACCGGAGCTCCCGAAGGAAACCCACGCAGACACGGGGAGAACATGCAAACTCCAGACAGAAACGACCCGGACCGCCCCCCTGTTCATTTACAAAGTTGAAGTTTTATATTATTAAAGGTGCCTTTGCCGAATCCTCATGGTCCGTTATACTGACCACATCACTAACGAGTACACCATCGCACGCCGAAGACTCCGACTGGCCGGACACATTCTTCGTATGGACAACGCATGGATCCAAAAGATGGCGATGCATTGGACACCTCTGTGCAAGGCACACAGTAACACCCTGGACGGGGCGCCAGTCCATCGCAGGGCAGATACACACACACACACATTCACCTATAGGGCAATTCAGTGTCTCCAATTAACCTGACTGCATGTTTTTGGACTGTGGGAGGAAACCGGAGCTCCCGGAGGAAACCCACACAGACACGGGGAGAACATGCAAACTCTGCACAGTAAGGACCCGGACCGCCCCCTGTTTGTTTACAAAGTTTTATATTATGCTGCTGAATGTAAACTAAATAGCAAAAAGTATGTGGGCACCCCCCACTATTCATTTATTTATTTATTAGTCTTTTAAGGCCATGTTTTCCACTTTGGGTGCACAAATAACAGGACTTGTAGTTACACGTTACCCATAATCCATCAGCTCAAGTTCAATGTCAAACACTGTCACAGCCAGTATAGTATCTCCAGTTTACTGACTCACACGTCTTTGTAAGTTGGTTGTGGGAGGAAACCGAAACTCCCAGAGGAAACCCAAGCAGACGCAGGAATGCCGTGCAAACTCCACACAGAATCTGGGATTCAAACCCAGTACCTTCTCGCTGTGAGGACTGGGAATGAGGACAGTGCTACCCACTGAGCCACCCCTACTAATTATTAAGATCAAGGATTTTATTTATGGCATCAAGCAGACGCTTTTAGCAAAAGTGACTTACAACTGTGACCGTTTGCAATCCAAGCAGGGCAAGAGTTAGCTCGGTGGTTCAAGTAATCGGAAGGTTGCTGATTAAAGCCCCACATGTATCAATCATGGAGCAATAAGAGCAATCTTTAATCAGCTGAACAAGATCTGGTCCTCGTCGTCCATCTCCCTGAAGATCAAGTTCCGCCTGTTCAACTCCATCGTGGTCCCGACATCCATCTACACCACTTGGAAGGCGTCAGTGAACATCAACAATAAGCTCGACGTCTTTCAGCAAATGTGCCTTCACAGAATCCTCAAGATCCGTTGAATTGACCCCATCACTAACGAGGAAGTGCTCCGAAGGAGAGGCGCGGTCAAACTCCATAACACCGTCGCACACCGAAGACTCCGACTGGCCGGACACATTCTTCATATGGACAACACACGGATCCCAAAGACGGTGATGCATTCTACACCTCCTGGCGTAAAAAGATTATGTGGACACCTTCGCAACACCTAGCGAAGAACCTTCATACAAGACCTGAAGGCACTCAACATAGCATGGGATGATGCCGAAGCCCTGGTGCGAGACCAGAACCAGTGGCGAACATTTGCTGCCCAATATGCTACCTAGTCCAGCACCTTAACTGCTCTTAACTGCTGAGATACCACCTTCCTGTACACCTAAGCAAATTATACTGGCATCTTTTAACCTGAAGTCTCCCGGAGAGCCCATTGTGCACGGTGAGCCACACTATGCACTCAAGGGAGGATCTACTACCTAGTCCAGCACCTTAACTGCTGAGATACCACCTTCCTTTACACCTAAGCAAATTATACTGGCATCTTTTAACCTGCCAGTGGTGGAGTCTCCCGGAGAACCGCATTGTGCACGGTGAGCCACGCTATGCACTCATGTCACAGTTTTGCAGCAGCATTGAAGCCCAGCCTGAGCCAGCTAATTGTGCCTGTTTGGACATTCAGGCAGGTCAATAGCAGCGTCTGGAATATGAACCCAGGAGCTCAAGATCTCAGACGCGAAAGGTTAGTACATTAGATCACTGGGCTTAAATTGTTTCATTTGACAAACATGCAGTAAGAGAGGCGATCAGTTTAGTGAATTACTTTTCATACCAGTGAACAAACTGTGGAAGTAGAGGGTGGTAAATGTACCATGTCATCCATCACTGACAGGTAAAAAATAAGACTTAATGACTCATCTAATGAGCATCCTGTCCCACCCCTGCCCGCATGAGCCTGAGTCTGGAGCTGGGAATTTAGCCTAAATTACAGCCTGTCACGTCAGCAGCAGATGAACCGCTAGTGATTTTATACAGCAATGGTGTCTCAGAGATGCAGATTAAAGAAACACGACATAAATGTGCCACCAGAAAAAAGGAACAAGAGGAACCCTGTGAAGAAAAGTAACCGGGGGAGGTTTGTGGTGATTGTCTACCTTATGAGTGGGTTGTTTGTGGCTCTCGCGTTTCTTCTCATCCTCCCTTTTCACTAAAAGACCTCCAGTGCGTCTGTCCTCCTCCTGCAGGACAGAAACAGTCAAGGTAGAATATAAACCATTACTGACCTGCAGTCCATCATCATCATTTCCAATTTTCAGCACCGCTTTATCCTGGTCAGGGTTGTGTTGGATATAGTTTCCCTTAAAAAAAACACTGGGTGAAGGGCAGGACTCCACCCCAGACACGGTGCCAATCCATCAATCAAAACATGGCCAATCACGTCTGTGTAAGAGCTTGGCATACAAAGTACAGAGACGTGTAAATGAGTAAACTGGAGATACTATATTGGCTGTGATGGGTCCTGGCTGCCCCGGGAGGAGAGGTTGTGTCAGCACTGCACTCTCAGTACAGTAGAGATGGAGCTGCACTTCCTCACCCGGTGTACCAAGTACCACCACATCCGCTCCCAATTCTTCCCCAAATTTAATAACATCATCCCCAACTTTACCTCCCTCCCAGACCCTGACAAACTGCCCCACCTACTGGGGGAACACAGCGAGAGCTGCACACTAGCAGCACTCTATACACACACCTGCCACCAGGTGAGGAACAGTGGGTGACCATGTCTCATACACACACACTTATAATATAATATAATTTTAATATACAGTATTTTATATAATATAAAATATAATATAATTATAAATATTATAATTTTTATTGTTATTATTTGTACTGTTTATATTAATATTTTATTCTATTTTATATTTTTTGCACATGTAACTGTTTTGTATATTTTTGTTCTTTCTTATTGTTATTTTTATTATTTCTCTGTAACTTGCTTTGGCAATACGAATGTCCTTATTTGTCATGCCAATAAAGCTTCTTTTGAGTTTGAGTGTTTGACATTGAACTTGAACTGATGAATCATGGGTAACCTGTAACTACCTGTCTATTGGTGTAACCTGTTGTGGGAGTTCAAAATAACCGTTAAAGATTGACACGGACAACCGGAGTAATAGCAAAAGCAAAAAAATCAATTTATTACTCAGCTGAGGACCAATCTCATAATGCAAACACTCACAGGCCTTAACAAAAGAGAAGGGTGGATACCGTCATCCCTGTCTCCTTATTTATACCCTCTTTACTGCCCCATCAGGCTAACTCTGCCTAACTCAAGGCTGACAAACTTGTTTATTATTCTACAAGAATAGTCAGCTTGGTAAGAACATGGCATACTTGCATAAGAATGTGTGTGCAATCAAAACTGTGTGTGCAGGGGTGCCCATGCCAACGTCAACATATCTCTGGACTTCTGAAACCTTCAAAAAGTCTCTTCTACCTCTGCTAATTGTACTAAGAAAGCAGAAACGTATGAGTTTAATGCAAATAACTAATAAAATATAAAATTTCCAGTCACAAACCAAAGTGTAAAACACTAATTAATAAATAAATGCATAGTGGGGTGCCCACATACTTTGAGATACCACATTACTTTACACCCCATCAACCCTGCGCCTTTTACCCTGGAAGCAGATTTCTGATATCAGTCTCTCACTGCCTTCAAAAGACGATTAAAGACCCATGCCTTTACTAAGCACTTAGGCTGAGCAGTAACAGGCACTTACTAACCTTCTATAGCTTCTTATTAAAGAATGAAAAACCCTAACAGGGTTTCAGCAGATGTGTATCACTGGACTGTTGTTTACTTATACCCACTTACTTTCTTATCCGCTTATTTAATTAGGGTCGTGCGGGGTGCTAGAGCCTATCCCAGCTTTTCAATGGGCGCAAGGCACATTACACCCTAGGCGGGGCACCAGTCCATCGCAGGGCAGACACACTCATTCACCTATAGGGCAATTCAGTGTCTCCAATTAATCTGACTGCATGTTTTTGGACTGTGGGAGGAAACCGGAGTTCCTGGAGAAAACCCATGCAGACATGTTCTCTTGGGAGAACATGCAAACTCCGCATAGAAAGGACCCGGACCGCCCCGCCTGGGGATCGAACCCAGGACCTTCTTGCTGTGAGGCGACAGTGCTACCCACCGAGCCACCGAGCCACCGAGCCACCGTGCCGCCCTCTTCTTATACTAGAGTAGGCAAATGTTTACTGTTGCTCCTCTGTAAGTCGCTCTGGATAAGAGCATCTGCTAAATGCCGAAAATGCAAATTTAAATTATAAAAATAAATTTGTGCAATAAATTGGCGCCCTCTCCAAGGTATTTCTGCTTTGCTGCCAGTGTTTTCCGCTACGACTCCGACCAGGATACATCGTATGATGAAAATGAAATGAATACAAACAGTTTACAACTTTCTCATTTGGATACAGGACTAAAAAATAATAAATGAGTAGCACAGAAGAATCCGGAATCAAGTCACGTCTATTAACATCTCAGTGTTTAATAAACAAAAAGCCCCTACTGACTTTGGTATTACATCATGCTGTCTTCATACTGATAACATTTAATGATCCCTATTAAAAATAATAATGATAAAATAACTGACTGACAGCTTTCATGCGTCTCAGTTACAGCTCCATAAATAACATCTAAAAGTATGTAGCCTTGAGCATCAACTATAAAAGAAAACTCCGGATATTAGAGATCTGAACGCTCGGCTCCTCACATCGACTGAATGTGTCTTAAAGAAATCACAGCAGGTCTTCAGTAAGATCACAATAACCCACGAGAGCAGCGATGGTTTTTGAATGTGAAAATCAGGACACGTGTTTCATTTTCTCCCTTTTACTGGCGTCTTTATAATCGTGATCCAGCGTCTCAGTGAATCGCACAGCGACGGACGTGTTAGATCAGATCCCTGCACCTTCCACGCCGAGTCCTAACACGACAGTAAGAGTGAACTCACCGCAGGCCACTGGAGAGAGAAACCCGAAGATCTGAAGCAGTCTAAATGTAGAACAGACTGGAACTTGTTTGGCATGCCGTGTTGACACAGAGAGGTGTGGGTGGGCCAGTTCTACAGCAGGTCAGGAGCTGGGAGGAACTGGCCCAGATTTTACTGATGAAGAGCAACACTGCTGATGAATTTCACCGGTCATTTCAGTCTAGCTTATGGAAGATTGTACCAAATAAAAGTATGTTTTGCTAGGAGGTGAGGAAAAGTATAATGAGCTGCTTTTTCCTGATTGAGGAGTGACAACTGGGTTTAGAATCAGCACCCCCACGTCTTGGTTCTTGATCCTTTTTGAGTGTGTGCATGTGTGTATGCGTGTGTATGTGCATGTGTGTGTGTGTTAGGGTGGATTTGAGGCACCTGATGTACCCAAAGTGAAAAAAGAAGTGTAAGATTAATAAGTGGATCAGCACCAGAGCTTTTACAACCACTGTATTGTTCCGTGGTGGTAAAGTTTACTACGTATCAGTTAGTCCCTATTCTCACAGCGGTCATCAGCTGTGGGTACTGACCAAAAGCATAGGGTGATGGGTACACCAGATGCCTGAAGAGCTCCCATTTAAGAGAACTTTGGAAAATAGCCACTGCTTCTATAAATCAAGAGGAACCAGACAAAGTGGTTTGGACATCAGACAACAATTTTCCTGGTCGGCTCCTTCTGGTGCTGCTTCAGGCATGCCAGGCTGGATGGAGACCAAGGGACAGATCCAGGACCTGTTTACGGGATTGAATCTCACATCTGGCTTGGGAACTCATGTGATAGGTTCTGTGTCCTGGGATACAGAATTTAGGCTCAGAGGTGTTTCTGAAAACAAGCCTTGCGGTAAAATACGCTATCACACCAGAGCTGGGGTTTTGAATACATCGTATCGAATCTCAGCTCTGCCGTCCAGCCGGGCGGGGCGGCTATATGTCCAACGTTTGGCTGTTGTTCATCCAGGGAAGGGAGCTGGATAGGTGACTTCATGGATGACTTGTCACTGAGCCAACAGGCCAAACACTCCTGAGCAGAATAATCATTGCTCAGTAGTTCCTGTCTTATTAAGTACTGCCTCTTACTGTGGTTCGGTGGAATTCTGGAGTCCTAAAAATGACTTTTCTCAAGATTGTAGAATAATTAAGGTGACGGCTTTAATGTGATGGAAACGTCTCAGATAAGTAAGAAGTAGATTTTACAGGGAGACCTGAAGTAAAGACTTGTTTTAGTCGATCAGCTGATTTGACTCACCAATCATTTGGTGACATTTACACTGATCAGCCATAACATTAAAACCACCTCCTTGTTTCTACACTCACTGTCCATTTTATCAGCTCCACTTACCATATAGAAGCACTTTGTAGTTCTACAATTACTGACTGTGGTCCATCTGTTTTTCTACATACCTTTTTTAGCCTGCTTTCACCCTGTTCTTCAATGGTCAGGACCCCCACAGGACCACCACAGAGCAGGTATTATTTAGGTGGTGGATCATTCTCAGCCCTGCAGTGACACTGACATGGTGGTGGTGTGTTAGTGTGTGTTGTGCTGGTATGAGTGAATCAGACATAGCAGCACTGCTGGAGTTTTTAAATACCTCACTGTCACTGCTGGAATGAGAATAGTCCACCAACCAAAAATATCCAGCCAACAGCGCCCCGTGGTCAGCGTCCTGTGACCACTGATGAAGGTCTAGAAGATGACCAACTCAAACAGCAGCAATAGATGAGCGATCGTCTCTGACTACAAGGTGGACCAACCAGGTAGGAGTGTCTAATAGAGTGGACAGTGAGTGGACACGGTATTTAAAAACTCCAGCAGCGCTGCTGTGTCTGATCCACACACTAACACACCACCAACATGTCAGTGTCACTGCAGTGCTGAGAATGATCCACCACCTGACCATTGAAGAACAGGGTCTATATGGTAAGTGGAGCTGATAAAATGGACAGTGAGTGGTTTTAATGTTATGGCTGATCAATGTATTACAAGAGTGTAATTAATGTTAAATAACTTGGAACTTTAAATAAAAGTGTTGTTTCGTTTGTAAAATATATTATTTTACTCACTGTGATGCGTTTCATGTCGAGCGGGCGGAGTGGAAGCACGGAGCGCAGCGTGGTCGGTCTGTAGCATGACTCCTCAACTACAGGGTTCCCATCCAGGGTGAGTTCACTCAGAGAGCCTGAGTCTCCCAAACAGAGCAGCTCATCCAAACTACACACACACACACACACACACACACAAACACACACACACACACATTATAGCACAAAGCGAGCTATAAAGACATGGTTTGACTAGTTGTGTGTAAAGTAGCTCCACACAGAGCCCTGGTGAACACTTAACCCAACTCAACTTTTGGGATGAATTGAAACTTTCAAGCCAGGCCTTCTCTTCCAACACTAAGTGGCCACAAATCCCCATAGACACACTCCAAAATCTTGTAGAAAGACCTCCTACAAAAGCGGATAATATTCAATCTACAGAGGAAAGAGGGAGCAATTCAATATAAATGCCCATAGTTTTGGAATTGAATGCCCAACAAGCTCATGCTGAGGTGTCTCAATACTTTTATCTATACAGTTTACGTAAGTAATAAAAAAAATCCAGAAATGGCCTGTCTTTAGTTCTTAAACATTCCCCAAAACCCTGATAGACTGATAAACTTTAAAAATGCAGGTGAAAGCTGTTGGAACGACTCTTACAATTTCCCTCTGGGGTTTAAATCTTAGCTCTGCTATCAACCGGGCAGGCACCTTCACAGACATGATCGGCTAATGTCTGCTGGGTGGGAGGGCAGAAGGGACTTCTCATTGTTGCTGCAATTACGGCCTCTGTTGGCTGGTCAAGGTACTGCGGTACTACATAGAGACGATGAACAATGGAGAGCAGTGCCTGACTCCCCATATCTGACACTGATCCCTGTGTGAACTCCCCTCAGGTAGGTGAAAAGAAGCAGTTGGCTATTGCACACATGTCAGAGGGGGCGTGTGTTAATTACAGCCCGGTTTGGTCAGGTTCGGGGTCTGCAGCACTGGAGGAAGATATAATGAGGGCACTTGGATACGACTGGATAGAAAAAAAGGGAAGATGCATAAAATATACATAGATAAAAATTATGGGATCTTTGTATTCAAGAACATCCAAGAAAATTTAAGAACTAAAAGCATTTTGCAGGGATGAGTGGGTGAAATTTTGTAAAACAAGATTTGTATTTGGCTACAAAAACATTTTCCAGCTAAAAACTGTAACATTTGCCAAAGGGGGTGTTACTCAGACTTAGTTGGGTGTCCACACCTTTTGTGCACATGCCACAATTACTATTTCATATTTTTGTTTAAAAATTAATCACCTTTACATTAACACTTGAAGATTTGTTACTGTTTAAAAACTGTGCCAGTTGTGTTTACTATTTTTTTCTTCAAAAATCAACAAAATACACAATATGACCAAAATTATTTGGACACCCCTCCCACTGTTTCATTTTCAGCTAGTTTTTAGGTGTTTCAGACACACACATTGCTAATACATTGGAGTATAAAATCAAATATAAAAAATAAATATGCTTCCAATGCTGTGGAAACAGTTTGGAAAAGCCTTTTACTGTCCTAGCAGTACTATGCACAAGGCAAGGTCCATAAAGACATTTTATTATGATTTTAACATCATGTTTTACACACTTTGATTACATTCATGACAGGACAAGTAGTTACTGATAGATTCATCAGTTCAAGTCTTAAATGTTAAACACAGTCATGGACAATTTTGTATCTCCAATTCACCTCACTTGCATGTTTTTGGACTGTGGGAGGAAACCCACACAGACACAGAGAGACAAAGAGAACATGCAAACTTCACACAGAAATGGCCCAGACCGCTCCACCTGGGAATGGAACCCAGGACCTTCTTGCTGTGAGGTGACAGTGCTACCTACCGCCCCACCGTGCCATTAGGATGAATTGAAATGCTGATTTTGAGCCAAGCCTTCTCGTCTCACTCAAGTGCCTGACACATGTCTCACATAACTACTCTTCTGACTAAATGGACACAACTTTCCACAGACACACTCCAAAATCTTGTTGAAAGGCACAACACTGAGGCAACAGTGGCTCGGTGGGTAGCACAGTCGCCTCACAGCAAGAAGGTCCTGGGTTCGATCCCCAGATGGAAAGGTCCTAGTCCTTTCTGTGTGGAGTTTGCATGTTCTCCCCGTGTCTGTGTTGGTGTGCTCCGGTTTCCTCCTACAGTCCAAAAACGTGCAATTGAGGTGAATTGGAGACACTAAATTGTTCATGACTGTGTTCGATATTAAACTTGTGAACCAAAGTGTGTAAAACATGATGAATTTTAAGCTCATGGTCAGGTGTCCACATACTTTTAGCCATATAGTGTACATTAGGGCTCAGCTCTCTCCCTCCCTCTCTCTCTCTCTTTTTTCAGGTCACACTGGTATAAATCAATTATTGACTAAGCCATTTTAACCCATGATGATTGGTTCCTGGCCCTCTCTGGGATGAGCGGAGCTCCTCACAGCCCCTCACCCCATCCATCCACACTGCACAGCGCTATCTGTAATATCTAGATGTGCTAGAACTGCTGGCTCACTTTTTCTCCGGCTAAGCCGGTGTTGCTGCATGACACTGCAAAATCCAGAACAATGGGTTGTAAAAAATAATAGAAGAAAAAAACACACATGGAGCTTTAACTATAAACCTGTACTGACCCAGGAACATAGATATGTCTAAATACCCTGCCATAACTTCCCCAGCAAGCTCACCATCCATGCACTGGCACAACAACCATCTAAACTATTACCAGCATGGCACTGGCATGAGGGCAGGGAGGGAAAGACGTCAGTCTAAGCACTTTTCTTGAGTGGTGGAGAGAAAGGGGTTAAAACAGCAGCACTTCTTACCTGCTGATGCTGTTTCCACTGAGGAAGAGACGCTGGAGCCGGGGCAGCCGGTCCACCTCTGTCTACAGAGAGAGGGAAAACAGAGAGGGATGATGATGATAAGGAGGAGGAGAATAAGAGAGAGGGATGCTGCAGGATTCTCGTGGTCCTGCAAGACCTCACCATCCGTCCAGTCACCTTGTTCGCAGTGCCGGCAGGCACTTCATCCGGCAGGCGCAGGCGCACGCGTGAACGCTGACGGAATGGCGTGGATGCTCGGGGAGGGGTGGGAAATGAACGGTGGGATGAGGACGAGAGGAGGAGGGAAAATAAAAAGAGAGAGAGAGGGAGAGGGGGGTAATGCAGAGACGGCCGCTGCAGGAAGATGCTCGTACAGCGCATGACGAAGAGCAGATGACGTATTCGCCGGAAAGGGCTGATGAGAGGGATCTGTTTTATTGTTGTGTGTATATATGAGTGTGTGTGTGTGTGTGTGTGTGTGCGGCAAATGCTAAAGACCAGGGGGTGGAGGGGTGGAGGAGAGAGAAGTGGAGTGTGAGAGTGACCGAAAGATGGGTGGGGGAGAGGGAGAAACAAAGGGAGGGTGGATGAGGGATAACGCTGTATCTGCTGGATGAGGGCACAACCAGGCAATTTCACTGAGGGCAACAGTTTCTTAAACAACTTTTTTCCAAGCAACCCACATGTTGTCCATGATTTTTACCGCAACCCAGGCAACACGAACGATGCATCGAAACAAAACACAAAACGAAATATACTTAATTAATAAAAATGGTGGCAATCTGGTCGCACTGTGGTTAGCAAGAAGTAACCTAAAGCCTCCATAAGGGGACGTTTGTGTTCAAGTTTATTTTGTGTTTATGTGCCAGTTAAAATTCATTCACTCTCTCACTCACTTTCTTAACCGCTTATCCAATCAGGGTCGCGGGGGGGTTCTGGAGCCTATCCCAGCTTTTCAATGGGCGCAAGGCACACAGTAACACCCTGGACGGGGCACCAGTCCATTGCAGGGCAGACAAACATACACACACACACACACACACATTCACCTACAGGGCAATTCAGTATCTCCAATTCACCTCACTTGCATGTTTTTGGACTGTGGGAGGAAACAGGAGCACCCGGAGGAAACCCACACAGAAAGGACCCAGACCACCCCGCCTGGGGATTGAACTTGCTGTGAGGCAACAGTGCTACCCACCGAGCCACCGTGCCGCCCCTGTTAACATTAATTTACTTAATTATTATTATTATTTTTGGCTGGTGAGTCACACAAGGGTTGCGACCCAGTTTTTGAAACACCCTGTTCTAGAACCAGTGCCATCCAGGAAACTGTACCAGTTCTGATTGGGTACCTGGGTCTTTTTAGCCTAGCATTAGGGTACCAGAGGAAATGACAGGAGTAGGAGGTTGGAGTGGTGTTGGCAACTGGTATGCACCACTAATAAAAACCTGGATCACTTTTAAAAC
Organism: Trichomycterus rosablanca; assembly: GCF_030014385.1. NCBI lineage: Eukaryota > Metazoa > Chordata > Actinopteri > Siluriformes > Trichomycteridae > Trichomycterus > Trichomycterus rosablanca. Next base: position 5,091,947 of record NC_085998.1, read on the forward strand.
AGATGTAAGATTTCTAAGAAACATGAGGCATGAGTATCAAAGAGGTCAATGGTGCCAGCCTATGATTGAGCAATTACCTCTATGCAATGGTTAAAATGGTTCAATAATAACCCCTCCTCATTTTATTACATCTTATTCTTTTAATTTATGTTTCTTACATCTGGATAGATCAGTGCAGCCAGATGTCAGGCATGGCGAGGATCAATATTGGTTTTGGTACCTGCTGTGCCTTCCGGCCAAACCTCTCCAGGTTTGTGCTTCCAGAGGGTGTGTGCAGGGCACATGCTGGCACTCTATATATCTGGCATTCTGTGCATCCTTATTCACACACACACACACACACACACACACACACACACACACACACACACACACATACATACACTATGCTAGATTGTAAAGGTACTGAGTCAGCACTTACTTCAGTATTTGGCTTGATGCCTCTTAAGCCTCTCACACTGCCAACATTCACACACTGCAGCGCTTCAGTTCTGTTATAGTGCTTGTGTACAGGCATGCGAACATATTGATGTAAGCACCCTGCATTCAAGTGCCACCTTAACTAGTACAACAGGGGTCACTGAAACAAGATACATGGTACATACCCATTGTTGGGTGTATGGTTTCAGCACCACACTTAATATTAGCAGACCTCTTGTTTCGTAGTTCCTAAACTACATCTGGCCATGAAAATCAGTTTCCTCTTAGTATGAGCTGACTGTTTCAGATTGACCTTCATAAGCGACCACTGTTCCATGTACTTTTTGAAGAGTACGGTCATAAGGCGCAGGTGGCGCACCAGCACTAGCACACCAGCACCGAGATTCTAAACTCCTCGGTTCAAAACTCTGTGTTGCCACCGGTCGACTGGGCGACATCTGGTGGGCACAATTGGCAGTGCCTGCAGCAGATACTAATTGGCCATCGTATCTGCAGGGTGGGGGCCAGACTATGTGTGGGTGGGTGGGCCTTCATCAAACTAGTCCTCTTTATATCGGCACGGATAATTTACCCACATGTAATCATGATTACTAATAAAGAAGCCATGCCACAAAGTTAAGTTATATTATAGATGTAACAGGGCGGGGCAATAGCCTTTATCTGCAAGACCAGGGAGGATGAACTCAACATGCAGGGAGCTCAAAGAAGGCAGAACAATACTTTGCCTAAAGAGCTACAATTCATTCAGAAATGAAACAAAATAAAGGGTGGTCAAAATAACAGAAAAAGCCAAATAGCCAGCAAGTAAAAGCCCAATGAGAACAGTATTTTAAACTATCACCCAGCTGCAGTGCATTACTGCTGATGAAATGCAGAGACTGTCTGATTAAAACAGTGACATGAGTGACAGGTCAGATGGGCATGATTCTGCAATCTGAGCCCCCTGCCTGCAGATGGGTATGTTAAAATAGGACAACATGGTCAAATTGATGTTACTGTGTGTATATATACAGTATCAGGCCCACAATAAACTTAAAATCCCATAAAATCCATGTCCCTTACAAGTGTATGTAAACATTAACAGTGTTAACTGTGTATACAGTTCCATCACCTTAACCTTTAGTATCTGATGTAAAAAAAAAAATTTGGATTTACAACCAACACACTGAAGCTTTGTGCTCAGGCCAGACTCTTCTAAATGTGACAGGATAAATCAATGTTGTGCTGATCTCATTATGTAACCAGCATGACAACCTCTGGAGCTTGGCGAGGACACCAGAAGACGTAGACGTCTATAAGAGATTACTACTCAAAGTCCACAAAACAGCAAAACAACAGTAATACACAAAGACACACATCAAAAGTTGCTGCAGAAATTCTATAAACCTCCATAGAACATTTATATACAGCAAATTATGTTAAAAATAATAATAAGCATATACTGTACAGGTCGATATTTATTTATATTTTATAATAATAATTCATTGTCATGTTTCACTACCTCTTTATCCTGGTTAGGGTTGCGTTTGGCCTGGTTGACCTGCCGGTTAAATTTGGTAATTGTATTGGACATGGAAGACTTTTGAACCACTTAAGAGGTATGTTTGGGGGCAATATCGTTTAGGTATATGAGAATAACTGGCGCGGATTACAGTATCATGCCCATCTGTCATGCCACTAATAGCAAGCAGGGGGAGCAGATGACTGACAATGCACCTCATTAAACAAGAATTTACTGCAGCTGAAAGAGTTCCATTTATAATCCTAGCCTTGGTGTCAGATCTTCACTGGCTTCTTTGTCAAAGGTCAAAGCGGAAAGGTGAAAGACCAGTGAGAAAAGAAAAGGGACGTTCACTCAGCAGGTCGGAAAGCTCAGATGACCTTGTTGCCCCACAGGGACATCAGCGACACGCCCCCAGCGAAATGCACCACCACAGACAAAAGTAGGAAGCAATTCAGTAAAAGGACAGGGGTGAAAATTGCATTACAACAGCACTAGCTACTCAATCCACCAGTGTGCGATAACTCATACTTTTTGGAAAAGGCTATTAAAAAAAGACCGGAACAACTTAATTACTGATGCAGCCCTCGTACAGTGTGGCTTTGTCTGAGGGGATTTGGTCAAAAGGTGCAGTCATGCCACCTTTCCGCTTCCACGCCACCTGCTGGCCATTAGTAGCAGTGCACATGGACATGATTTTGTAATCTCAGATCTGCCGATCTCCACAGTGGGTGGGCCTATTACAATTTTTTACTTTTCATTTTGTAATTATTTAGCCACATTATCGTCTTGCCTGCTTAAGCATCCTGAAAAATGGGTTCATTTTGTAAACGTGCAGGGCTCCATCTGCGCATCTGTAGAGAGGAGTGCTTGCACCATAGGGTGCACCTGATCCAGTAAAACTGCCATGCAAATCAATCATTAGACATAAGTGCTATCCCACTTTTGCCTTAACGCAAAACTTCTTTGGCTTCCTCGATAACAAATTCATCAAGATGTTAGAACCAGTGTATGTTGAGTCATTAGACCTCAATGACTTTTTTCACTGCTTAGGGGTCCAGGCACCAGTAGAGAGGAAGCATAACGCAATTGGGTAAAAGTTGGACACGGTAAAAATCTGGAAAAAAAAAGGGAAAAGGCATTAAAAAAATAATAAAGGTGGCCATTAAATTCTGTGAATATTTTTCTTAGATATCTTTTCTTTTCTTTGTGCCTTAGTGAAACAATGCATTTGTTTACCATTTGTAAGCAGTATTTGGCCTTTTCGGAACTCTGTTAGTTGCTCCACGTTGCAAAATATCTCACATATTAGAGTGGGGATTGTTGCAGATCTTTTACATTTACATTTTTGTCATTTAGCAGACGCCTTTATCCAGAGCGACTTATATTACAGTATACAGTCCAGGCCTTGCTCAAGGGCCCAACAGCAGGAACCTGGCAGTGGTGGTGCTAGAACCAGCGACCTTCAGATTACTAGCCCAGTACCTTAACCTTGTTGTTAACTGTTATAAACCAAACGTATTTAGCAGGTTTATACAGGGCTTTAACATCAGCCATGAAACATGTGTGCTGTATCTTGGGACAGAGTTTTGTATAACCATCTGTAAAGAACATCTGTATCATTGAAGGTGAGATGCAGAGCATCAATCCTCCTCTTTCTTTTTCCTGAATGGCCGGGTCTATATTTAGATGTGACATCATCACCCAGCTGATACGGTACATGCCAAAAACTCACCAATCTGAGACGGGCGCATGGAGAGACGTGACGGGGGAAATAATTTGAAGCTTTCATCATTTCAAGTGTTCTTTTGTTTCCCTGTGGTCTGTTCTGCTTCTCAACCAACCATTGACAACCAATCAGATTTAACCAAATGACATTATTAAGGTAAACACTATAAATTAGGGTGATATAGTGGTGCAAGTGATGTGCCACACAGTGCCAAAAATCCTTGTCTGAGTGGTTTTCTGGTTCTCTGGTTTGTTACCACCTCAAAAAATGCAGAATCTAGAGGCGGCTGACGTAGCCCCGTACCTGCAAGACCCAGGAAGTGCGCTTGATGCTTAACCATGACAGAGCAATAAAATCCGCAGACCAAAGCAGAAAGGCGATAGAACAGATAGATGAGCATGTTAGTCAGTGTAGTTAATATCACACCCCACAGGCTCTCCCAAAAAGAAAAGGGACTCACCCCACAGGGACAGCGATCTTGATCTTATGGCGGGTGCCCTTCATAACACAAACCTCCTATTTAACCTGGGCTTGGGACCGACCGGCACTGAGAGCACACTGACAAGTCCACTTCCCCAAGTCTAATCAGTTTGGGCCACCCCAATACACCCCTCATACACCTTGGACATTAGTCAATCATGTCCACGTAGACGCACGACCGGCCGATAGCACCACTAAGATTTAAACCCCAAATCCCTGGATCTTAGCGTTAGTGGGCTTGCATTTTTAATGCTGCTCCACCTGAGCATCTTACATTGTGTTTAAAGGTCCAATAAACAAGTCTAATAGACAAAAAGTAGCTGCATCAAAAACAAGATCATTTGTTTAAATACACTATATGGACAATAATATTGGGACACGCATTCTTATTTTTAAATTCTTGTGTTTCAGCCACAACAGTTGCTAACAGCTGTAATAAATCAATTATATAAAGGAAATGATGCCTCTGTGCCCCTGTGCGAGTCCTGATCTCAGCTGCTCAGCTTTGGAATGAACTGGAACATCAACTGAGGCTTTCTTGAGCAACATCAAAAGCCTTCTCAGAAGAGCAGCTGTCGTTATAGCTGAACAGATCACATAGACGTCACTCTGTTATAATACCATTTGTTTTTGACATAGGACGTCCCACAAGCTCACGTTCAGGTGTCCAAATACTTTTGTCCATAAAGTGTATTTATACAGAGTGAATACTGGGTGAATGTCTCATTATTGAAGTCATTTCATCATAAGAGAAAGCTATGTGTCCAGTTTCAGTGCTCACCACAGTGCAGATGCGGTTGTGTTGGAGGTCGAGCTCGATCAGTGAGTCGAGGCCCTGCAGATTCTCCACCCGGGTGATGAAGTTTCCTGCCAGGTTCAGCGCTCGCAGCTCCACCAGATGAGCCACGTTCTCAATCCTGCTGATCTACAGAGAGAACACGCAGAACCTGAGCACAGCAGTCCAACATCTGTACAGTCCAGGACGCTCTGACTTGTGTGAACCAGCGCTGTATAGCAGTCATAGTGATTTTGCTTAATACTGACCTCACTATTTATCACGATGATTTAATACAGGTTAACAAGATCAAGATCTCACCCGGATGCCTTGGGTTCATTTTTAATTCTTGTAGGTTTACGGCTTCATCTCACGTTTCAGTAACAAGGCTACCCCATCATTACAATATGAGTGCAACAAGTTTTATCACTTACATGAATGAATGAATGAAAACAGCTTGGTTGGAACAGTAAGTAAAATGCTATTTGTAACTGTAAATTATTTTTGAGCTGTACTAAATTACCTTATGCCAAGTTCACACTACACGACTTTCCAAGTGGTCAGGTCGCTGTACAGTTCACACTACACGACTGGATCTCTTGTAATCGGGAGTCTTTCAAGCTGGTGTGTATTTCACACTACACCATCTATCACCAACTGAAATCACAGGCGAGCTTCTCTGCTCTCCCAAACTACGTTTTGTCATGAAAACAAACGTGAGAACTGACGAGGGGTTTAATGATACCACGTCCAAAAATGCACGTCAACAAGTAGTGAGCAATCAAAGTTTGTGCACGCAAAAACAAAGAGGAAAAATAAATGAATCTGAGTGGATTTTGCTTGGATTCTTCTATGGTGATATTGGTTAATAAATATTTTTTGCAATGCGGCATTGATGTTATGTTTTGTAGAGAACGATAAGGTCAGAAGTACTGTAAAACTTGTGTGTATGACAATGTATTCTAATAGAAACTATATTAAGCCCCTGTACCACCTGTTTACACTCCTCCCCTGTGTTTCCCCTCACACAGTATCTTGTGTTCTCATTGGCTGTTCGACATAGAGAATCAAGAGCCGAGTTTCGATCGCCAAGCAAATGCCGAGTTGCTCCTGAGCCGGCAAATCTAGCACCGACCAGTCGGTGAGCGAAAATCAGGGCAAAAGTCGTGTAGTTTGAACCAGGCATTAGGAACATGCAGCATGTTTACCTTTTCTTTTAACAACGCTCTGTAATCACTTTTTTACTAAGGCTGTTTTACTGTTTTACTAAGGCGAATCTGTAGCTGTACAACTCCATAGAGCCTTTGTTGTCATATTTTGCACTTCATAATGCACAAGAGACAGGTCTGGACTGCAGACACGCCAGTCTAGCACCCGTTCTCTTTAAATACAGATGTAGCCTAGCAGTTAAAGTACTGGACTAATAATCAAAAAGGTCGCTGGTTCAAGCCCCACCACTGCTAGGTTGTCACTGTTGGGCTCTTGAGCAAGGCCCTTAACCCTCAATTGCTTAGACAACATACCGTCACAGTACTGTAACTCGCTTTGGATAAATGTGTCTGTGAAATGCCAAAAATGTAAATGTTAAATACGCAGTCATGCTGTACAATTATATGCTGATGATACTGTTAATTATACAGATGATACAGTGTGCAGTTACATAAATTAAAATATTACTTGTAATATTTTAAACTGGTAATAAAATACAATTACTGAGCGCCCAGGTGGCACAGCAGGATATTCCGCTAGCACACCAGCGCCGAGATTATAAACTTCTCGGTTCGAAACTCGGTGTTGCCACCGGTTGGCTGGGCACCATCTAGCGGACACTAATTGGCCACCGTGTCTGCTAGGGCGGGATGACCGGACTATGTGGGTGGGGTCTTCAATCGCTGTGCAAGGACCCTGGTTAGCAGATACAGGCGTCTGTGCAGAATGCATGGGCAAAAAGAAAGGGTCAGCTAGGAATGCGCACGTGTCGGAGGAGGCGTGAGCAGCAATATACCCTCCTCGAATGCAATCAGGGATCCCCCAGCAGCGGTAGACAGATTGACTACACTAAATTGGGGAGAAAATGCACAAATAAATTACTGTAGAAAAAAATATATACAATTACTGAATCAGATTTATCAATGCACAGGGCAGAGGGTTAATACCATCCTTCCTCAGACACAACCAACTGTTTGTTCCCTCAGACAAAGCCGATTGTTTCTTCTCTTAGACAAAGCCAGTTGTGTCTGTTGAGTGCTCGAACAGAGTGGCGGCAGCACTAAGATCCGTACCCACGTTCCCACAGTGGTGGGCTGGCATGCTAGACCACTCACCAACCCGGCGCCTTAGATTTAATCTCTGAATTTAATTTGTCATTCGACATTCACTAGTGAAGCTTTCGTTATTGTTTTTTACAAGCCAGGACAACAGAGTAAGTATCACATAGCGATCCATAAAACATCTGGTTGTCATTTTTAGTAATATTGTATTAAAACCACAAATATGTGACTACATTTCATTTTTCATAAAGGCAGAAAATGAGAGAAGGTGCCAACATCCCTGGCGACATCCGTGCCACTGCTAACACCTCGCTGTAATTCAAACTGACCTGATGCTAATGAATCACTGTCATGTGCAAGTTTCACATTAAATAGATTGTAGTCAGAGAATGGAGATAATTAAAAACTTAGCGACAAGCCTGTAAGAGGATCAGTTTATTCTTATGTTCCTCGTGTCAATATTTTCTTACGTCAGTATTTCTTATTTGAATTATTAAACCAGCCCGTCCTGCGTTTGCATCAGTTCTAAACCACATCAGTAAAGCGTCTAGCATGAGATCAACATTAGAGGTTCCTCTCAAGCTGTCGTGTCATTAGCAGTACAGTGAAACTGTTCCACTAAGCCATTTTATTTAGCACTGGGTTTTGATTTTCTTACAGAATCGAGGTTTTACAATCAGACCTGTAAAATCAAACATCTGCTGCAGAAAAAGGCGCAATTTTACAGTGTCACCACCAGATGGCGTCAGACATTTCCATTTTACACCTAGGGCTAAACGTGAGCAAATGTACACTTTTAAATCATAATTTTATTAATTGTACTGTAATCTTGGAGTGTTAATCAGAATCAGAATCAGCTTTATTCGCCAAGTATGTTTACAGACACAAGGAATTTGTTTTTGGCTGTTGTTAGCTTTACAACATACAAACACTACAATATACAGACAAGACCAAATTTAACACGCTTATCCAATTAGGGTTGTGGGGGGGTGCTGGAGCCTATCCCAGCTTTCCAATGGGCGCAAGGCACACAGTAACACCTTGGACGGGGCGCCAGTCCATCGCAGGGCACACACACACACACACACACTCACACACACACACATACACACACACACATACTCACGCCCATTCACTTATAGGGCAATTCAGTGTCTCCAATTCACCTCACTTGCACGTCTTTGGACTGTGGGAGGAAACCGGAGCACCCGGAGGAAACCCACACTGACATGGGGAGAACATGCAAACTTCACACAGAAAGGACCCGGACCGCCCCGCCTGGGGATCAAACCGAGGACCTTCTTGCTGTGAGGTGACAGTGCTCCAGAAAACAGAAAAATAGCATAGGTAAACAGTAAACAATTTACAGTACAGCATGTATAAAGTGCAGTGTGCAGCATGTAAACAACAGCTCAGTTCTGGTTATTAATTAGTTTGATGATGTAACTGTCCATTGTAATTAAATGATTAGTAGATATAATTTATCCAAAAAAATAATTAGTTTTTGGTGGAGTTAAAGGTTATTTTATGCCACTTAACTTCGTGTCATGGCCTCCTAATTCCCCATTAGTGATTATGGTGACTTCTCTGTGCCCATACAAAGAGAGCTTTTAGAAGTACATGGAACAGTTGTATTGCCAAGGTGGGAAAGCAAACCCAAACCATCGTCTTATGCTGAGAGGAAATTTGTCTGCAGAAGTCATATTTACACCGATCATCCATAACATTAAAACCACCACCTTGTTTCTACACTCACTGTCCATTTTATCAGCTCCACTTACCATATAGAAGCACTTTGTAGTTCTACAATTACTGACTGTAGTCCATCTGGTATTATTTGGGTGGTGGATCATTCTCAGCACTGCAGTGACACTGACAGGTGTGTGTTAGTGTGTGTTGTGCTGGTATGAGTGGATCAGACACAGCAGCACTGCTGGAGTTTTCAAACACCTCACTGTCATTGCTGGACTGAGAATAGTCCACCAACCAAAAATATCCAGCCAACAGCGCCCCATGGGCAGCGTCCTGTGACCACTGATGAAGGTCTAGAAAATGACCGACTCAAACAGTAGCAATAGATGAGAGATCGTCTCTGACTTTACATCTACAAGGTGAAACAACTAGGTAGGAGTGTCTAATAGAGTGGACAGTGAGTGAACACGGTGTTTAAAAACTCCAGCAGCGCTGCTGTGTCTGATCCACGCATACCAGCACAACACACACTAACACACCACCACCATGTCATTGCAGTGCTGAAACTGATCCACTACATGCAGTGCTAAGACGCTTCATCACTACTAATATAATTGTCACACGTAACTAATGTTGCTGACTTTTGCTGTCCACAAGTAATTTTTTGCGACTCACGAGTCAAGTCCGAGTCATTTGAAACGAGTCCGAGTCGAGTCTCGCTGTGTCGTGTCTGAACTCCCTGTGTGTGCAACTTACGTGAGACTCGGACTCGAGTCCCCAGCTCTGCCTCCCACAGTACAAAGACGTGTAAGTGAGGTGAACTGAGGATACTAAATTGTCCATGACTGTATTTGATATTAAACTTGTGAACTGATGAATCTTGTGTAATGAGTAACTACCGTTCCTGTCATGAATGTAACCAAAGTGTAAAACATGACGTTAAAATCCTAATAAATAAATAAAAGAAATATTACCATTTATTTTTAGAAAGGCCATATAGTGTTTTTAAAGCAAAACCTTTTTACAGTGGCCCTAATACACCATCGTAGAATACGTAGATCTATAAGAACATTAATATATCGAAATTCGTAACAGCATGTTTTATAATGAATGCTTTAGCCCGGCCAAACATTCCACTAGATTAAATCATTTCTTACACCAGAGCTCTTCAGTAGAGCCCAGGCCACTTATACTGGGCATAATTAAAACCCAGCTATCAGGGCTATTGAGAGCGGATTTGAACAGCAGCCCTCCAACATAAGAGCTGATCAAATAAAAAATCCAGCAGTGCTGCTACATCTGAGACCTCCTGCTGCTTTGGTCAGTGTAAGGATTTGGACTGAGTTTGGTTTGATTATATCGCCTCTGCTGGGGATCCCAGCGTGTCATACGGGACCGGGGGAGGCGTTACTTCCTCTCGGCATGACACTGGCATCGGCCTGCTCAGCGTGTACCCCGGGGGATGGAACCCAAGTCCCTGAATATTACACATTTAGCCTGGTGGAGCATCAGAGTATGACAGCCCACACAGAGCAGGGTTTTAGTGCCAGCGTGATCACGTGTACGAGGCTGAGAGGATTTAATAGCGGATATTATTAAATAAGTTGATACCTGGTTGCTGTGGAGGTCCAGCACATCCAGTTTAGTCAGGTCATACAGGCCACAGATTCTCTCGATCCTAATAAAAAGCAATGAGGACAAAAATATTACATTTATGGCATTTAGCAGACACTTTTATCCAAAGCGACAATTATGACTGAACACAATTTTAAGCAGTTCAGGGTTAAGGGGCCCAACAGCTCAGGGGCCCAACAGTGGCAGTGGTGGGACTTGAACCAGCAACCTTCTGATTACTAGTTCAGTACCATAACCACTGAGCTATCACTGCCCTGAAAATATGAGAGATTGTTGTTATGTTGTTATAATGTTTATATTAAATGCAGATACAGTGTATGTACTGTATATATGTATACACTGATCAGCCATAACATTAAAACCACCTCCTTGTTTCTACACTCACTGTCTATTTTATCAGCTCCACTTACCATATAGAAGCACTTTGTAGTTCTACAATTACTGACTGTAGTCCATCTGTTTCTGTACATACCTTTTTGACCTGCTTTCACCCTGTTCTTCAATGGTCAGGACCCCCACAGGACCACCACAGAGCAGGTATTATTTAGGTGGTGGATAATTCTCAGCACTCCAGTGACACTGACATGGTGGTGGTGTGTTAGTGTGTGTTGTGCTGGTATGAGTGGATCAGACACAGCAGCGCTGCTGGAGTTTTTAAATACTGTCCACTCTATTAGACACTCCTACCTAGTTGGTCCACCTTGTAGATGTAAAGTCAGAGATGATCGCTCATCTATTGCTGCTGTTTGAGTTGGTCATCTTCTAGACCTTCATCAGTGGTCACAGGACGCTGCCCACGAGGCTCTGTTGGCTGGATATTTTTGATTGGTGGACTATTCTCAGTCCAGCAGTGACAGTGAGGTGTTTAAAAACTCCATCAGCAGCGCTGCTGTGTCTGATCCACTCATACCAGCACAACACACACTAACACACCACCACCATGTCAGTGTCACTGCAGTGCTGAGAATGATCCACCACCTGAATAATACCTGCTCTGTGGTGGTCCTGTGGGGGTCCTGACCATTGAAGAACAGGGTGAAAGGAGATTAAAAAAGTATGTAGAGAAACAGATGTACTACAGTCAGTAATTGTAGAACTACAAAGTGCATCTATATGGTAAGTGGAGCTGATAAAATGGACAGTGAGTGTAGAAACAAGGAGGTGGTTGATCGGTGTATATATATGTGTGTGTGTGTGTGTGTGTGTGTGGATTTTTAGCTCATTGTTACACTTTGGTTCCATTTGTAACAGGACAGGTATCAGTTCATATTCACTGACAAACACAGTCACGTCCAATTTCGTTTCTCCAATTCACCTCGCTTGCACGTCTTTGTACTGTTAAAGGAAACTGGAGCTCCCGGAGGAAACCCACACAGCCACGGGAAGAACATGCAAACTCCACACAGAAAGGAAACTGACTGTTCCACCTGGGAATCGAACCCAGGACCTTCTCGCTGTGAGGCAATAGTGCTACCCACTGCACCACTGTGTACCACAAGGACTTGGGGAATCCTACATATTCAGTGCTGGGTGTTACGATTAAATACTGTTTCATTATTTCATTGTTAACCCTGGACAGATCTGTCATGGTGGTTCTGATGCCGGACATTCACTTACTTACACACACGTATGGGCAATTCAAAGCAGTCAATCCACCTACTGAATGTTTTGGGCAGCAGTGAGTAAAACAATAAATCAAAGACTAAATTCTGTGTGCATTAAAGTATGAAATGTGAAATTAAACGGTAGAAAGAGCAATAAAAGACACTAGCTGCTTTATAATATTGAATAAATAAGTGAGTGAAATTATGGTGAATAAAAACTTTACAGTGATTTCCCAATATTAGAACATTAGAAACAGCGGATGAAATGATTATTCTGGCACTCAGGACCTGACAGGTCGATCTGCCCTGGCAGGACGGTCCGTCTGAATCCACCTAGAAGAAGAATGTTGACCGGAGCAGCTTTTTAATGAGTCGGAAATGCCGGCGGAAACTTAAAACCAGAGCGCTTTCATTACGGGGCACGCCTGGCAGCTTAGTGGCACAGACAGAAAGGCCTTGGTTTGTGCTCCTGGAGGCGAAGGGCAGACCTGTGAGATTTGATCCCACTGGCATTTAAGTGCAATTAACTTCAAAGCAGGAGAAGGAAAGAGTGAGACGGTGCGAGGACATTTAGGAACTGTGTGACTGAAGAAAGGTTCAGGCGAAGGTCAGCAATTATTTTTAAGTTTAGGGACGATTATTTGATCATGTTTGTGGTGAGTTTAAACATCATCGGTGAGTTAGCTTAGCTAAATAAGGTGCTGGTAAATCCCAAGCTCCACATTTTGGTATGTTTGGTATTTGGTTGAAGAAGAACGGCTTAATTTGTCATATATACAAATACACATGTACAGTACAGTGAAATGATTTTTCCACATATCCCAGCTTGTTTGGAAGCTGGAGTCAGAGCACAAGGTCAGCCATTGTATGGCGCCCCTGGAACAGACAGGGTTAAGGGCCTTGCTTAAGGGCCCAACATTTGCTGCATACCCACATTTTGTCCAAGCAACAGAATGCATCTTACTCTCTCTATACAAGATGTTACCTAAAGCCTCCACAAGCAGGCGTTTGCATACACTCACTCACTCACTCACTTAACCGCTTATCCAATTAGGGTCGCGGGACGGTGCTGGAGCCTATCCCAGCTTTTCAATGGGCGCATGGCACACAGTAACACCCTGGACGGGGCGCCAGTCCATCACAGGCAGACACAGATACACACACACATCTACACACACCCATTCACCTATAGGGCAATTCAGTGTCTCCAATTGACCTGACTGCATGTTTTTGGACTGTGGGAGGAAACCGGAGCTCCCAGAGGAAACCCACGCAGACATGAGGAGAACATGTAAACTCCACACAGAAAGGACCCGGACCGCCCCGCCTGGGGATCGAACCCAGGACCTTCTTGCTGTGCCATACACACACACACATTCACCTATAGGGCAATTCAGTGTCTCCAATTGACCTGACTGCATGTTTTTGGACTGTGGGAGGAAACCGGAGCTCCCAGAGGAAACCCACGCAGACACGGGGAGAACATGCAAACTCCACACAGAAAGGACCCGGACCGCCCAGGCTGGGGATAGAACCCAGGACCTTCTTGCTGTAAAGCGACAGTGCTAGCCACCGTGCCGCCCTGTTTGCATACAAGTTTATTGTTGCATACTAATTTTTTTTGGTTTGTGACCCACCCAGGGTTTGGAAAACCCTGTACTAGGCTACCATTGTCCCATTGTTTCAGTTGTTTCACTGGTTCCTTTATACAACGCAGCTTATGTAGTTGTTGCTCCACGGCAGCGTGGGTCCTGGAGAACTGGGTTTGAATCCTTAAATCTGATCACTTTCTGTGAGGATTTGTGCATGAACCGGCCAGCTTAATTGCCCATAGGTGAGCAAGTGAGCAAAGGAGTGAGTCAAGTCGTACAGTCGGCTGGCACAGAGTAATCAACACTTTCTGTTGCTCCGATGTCCAGTTCCAATGATTGTGTGTATATTGTAGGTGATTTCGACAGTGGACACGAGTTAGCATGGGCACTTTGACTGGACCTGGTCTACGCAGCCCCGTACAAGAAGGGTTTGATGCACTATGTGTCACCAGGAGTAAAATGATGTGCAGTGTGAATCACAGTAGCTCTGCTGATGCCATGACTCCTGACAGACAGTGACCGAAGACAGGGATCAAACCTTGGTGTGCAGCATCCACACTACCAGAGCGTATGTATTAAACCCAGTAAGTGCACTTTGTGAATGTGTGTGTGTGTGTGAGTCACTCATACACCATACACACACACACACACACACACACTCACCTGTTCCTGCCGAGCATGAGCACTCGGAGCGAGCGGAGACAGGAGACGGCCGTCATGTCCAGCAATCGGTTGTCATGGAGATCGAGGAAGACGAGGTAATGCAGGTGAGTGAGGTTCGGGAGGTGAGAGATGAGGTTGTGCTGCAGGCTGAAGAAGCGCAGCGTATCCATGCCGTCCAGGTCCGGCCATTCCATCAGACCACGACTGTAGACACACACACACACACAGTTAACCAGGGTTCGATCCCCCAGTCGTGCTATGGGCCGGTCCGGCATCTGCATATACACATGATTGGTTGTGTCTGAGGGAGGGGGTGGCTGACACCCCACGATTGATTGGCATTGTGTCCAGGTGTGTTACTGCATTGTGCCCATTGTTTCTGGGAAACTGGCTTCACTGCAACCCTGGCCAGGATGAAATGGTGGTAGAACATGAATTGAAATAAAACATAAAAGATAAAGTGGCATTACTTCTAGTAGGACAAGGGGGGAATTACACTGGTGCCCGAAGCATGATGGGGGCAACTGTGATTGGGCAGCTAACCTAATCCTTACTGGCGATTAAAACTGACTAGCCGGTGACTTCTCTGTACCCATTTAAATACAGCTACTTAACAATATCTTATACAATGTGCTTGTAATAGTAGCCTCGCTATTGGTCCGAATCTAATTTACCACACTATTTAGTTCATAGGATGTTATTTGGAAGACTGCAGCTCTTCTCTAGTCAGTGCACTATATGGACAAAAGTATTGGGACACCCCGTCTAATTACTAAGTGAATGTGTTTCAGCCATAACAATTATTAACAGATGTGATAAATCAATTATATAACAGAAATTACATGCTTGCAACATTGCAGCAACAGTTAAGGGAAGGGCATTTCCTGTTCTAGCATGACTGTACCCCTGTACATAAAGCAAGCTCTATAAAGACATGAAGAAAAGATCGGTTTAAAGAAACTTTAGTGTCCTGCACAGAGCCCTGATAAACTAGAACATCGACTGATGTTTTTCTGACCAACATCAGTGTCCTGCCAAACAAATGCTCTTTTGACTAAATGGGCACAAATTTCCACAGACATACTTTAAAGTCTTGTGAGAAGTCTAGAGTGGCTGTTGTAGTAGGTGAAAAGATCACATTGAGGTCACTCTGTTCTAATAGCATTTATTTTTAAAATGGGATGTCTGACAAGCTCATGGTCAGGTGTCCAAATACTTTTGGTCATACAGAGTATACACCGATCAGCCCTAACAGCCTTTCTCTACATACCTTTTTTAGCCTGTTTGGTCAGGACCCCCACAGGACCACCACAGAGCAGGTATTATTTAGGTGGTGGATCATTCTCAGCACTGCAGTGACACTTACATGGTGGTGGTGTGTTAGTGTGTGTTGTGCTGGTATGAGTGGATCAGACACAGCAGCGCTGCTGGAGTTTTTAAATACCGTGTCCACTCACTGTCCACTCTATTAGACACTCCTACCTAGTTGGTCCACCTTGTAGATGTAAAGTCAGAGACGATCGCTCATCTATTGGTTGGTGGACTATTCTCAGTCCAGCAGTGACAGTGAGGTGTTTAAAAACTCCAGCAGCGCTGCTGTGTCTGATCCACTCATACCAGCACAGCACACACTAACACACCACCACCATGTCAGTGTCACTGCAGTGCTGAGAATGATCCACCACCTAAATAATACCTGCTCTGTAGTGGTCCTGTGGGGGTCCTGACCATAAAGAACAGGACGAAAGCAGGCTAAAAAGGTATGTAGAGAAACAGATGGACTACAGTCAGTAATTGTAGAACCACAAAGTGCTTCTATATGGTAAGTGGAGCTGATAAAATGGACAGTTAGTGTAGAAACAAGGAGGTGGTCATAATGTTATGCCTAATCGGTGTATTTGCCCATTTCTCGTTCCATTTCGAAAGGAATTTTGTGTCGGTGCTCAGATGCACAGACAGGAGGAGGAAACGAACTTTCCAGAAGCTTTGCTGCCCCCTTTTGGCTCAATCTTATCATCATCTCCTTATCGTCACTGCTCAGTGAGGGGATCCTACAGACAGGCTACACATTCCAGGAAAAAAATAAACGAGTAGAAAAAAAAAAACCGACCTGTGCTTGATGGTCATCCTATTCCAAAAACCATGAGCGTTAATAGCAAGTTTGGTCCCTCCACGAGGTTTTAAAGTGTGTCTGTGGGATTGTGTGGACATTTAGTGAGAAGAGCATTATTGAGGTCAGGCACTGATATGGATGAGAAGGTCTGGCCCACATTCAGTGTTTTAATTTACGTTTACATTTTCAGCATTTAGCAGACGCCTTTATCCAAAGCCACTTACAATTATGACTGAACACGATTTTTTAGAAATTGAGGGTTAAGGGCCTTGCTCAGGGGCCCAACAGTGGCAACTTGGCAGTGGCAGGGCTTGAACCGGCAACCTTCTGATTACTAGTCCAGTACCTTAACCACTGAGCTATCACTGCCCCCCCATAATTTAACCCAAAGGTGCTTCTTAGGGTTGATGTCCACACTCTGTGCAAGCCACTGTAGTTCCAGCACCACAAACTCCATGTTAGACCATATATTTTGTATAAGGCACAGTCATACTGGAACAAAGAATATTCCCTACCAGGTACAGAAGATTTTGAACATCCTACACATGTCATCAATGTGATTTTATCCCATACAACACTGGTAAACATTTTTACTGGAATGCTTTTAAAAAGGTACTTTTTGTTTAGCATACAAACAGCGTACCGGTCCAGATCTAGTCTCTCCAGGCTGGCCGAACAATCCTCTCTACGGCAGAAACCTGGAGCACTGAGGAAACCTGGAGCAGATCTTTCATTCAGTGCTGCTGCATCACCTACAGGAGGAAACGTCACTATTACTCACCACTTCTCAGTGTTTCTAGGATGAACCTGCGCTGTCCCAACTTTTTCCCAGAAAGAGGTGTTAACATGCTCTTACCGACAGTGTGCAGGACACTGGTGTGCAAAAAATGGGCTCCTGTACTGTGGATAATTCGTTTTGCTTTTCTTCTGTGTTTCTGAGACCTCAGATCCCCCATTACAGTGGCTGGAGGGTGTAATGGAGCACATTCTGGTCTCATTAACTTATTCTCAATGGCCAGCACTGGGGTGGGTAAGATTCTGCAGTATGTAGTGAGTCTACTGTCTGCACAAAGAACAGAGAGAAAGCATGAATAAAGAGGGTAAAATGTCAAGAAACTGGCAACCTATTAGGTATTGGTTCACAACCTGTTTAGCCAAAAGCCAGTCTTACACATGTAGTAATGCGTTAAGTGTGAGGTGTACCTCAGTGTGTCACGCACCACTGCTACTTAATTTTATCAACAATACAGTATACTGTATACATTTTATGTAAAATCACTGACAATTTTAACTTGGCACTTTTTGATATGTAATAGGATTAGTTTTTAATTATTATATAAATAACACAAATTCAACACATTTATAAAACTAGAAGAGTGTATAATCTGAGAAAAATGCATGACTTGTGTTGCTTGGTGGTTGGTAAGGGTGTTGTTAGGGTGCTATGCTAAAACACGTGCCTGCTAGAATGTTACTAGTTACTAGTAATTGCTAGTATTATTCTCGTCTGTGGTCGATAAAATAATTTAGCTATAGTATTCCAGGTGGTTGCTAGGGTGTTGCTAGAATACTTGTTTTAAGGAGACATAAGCAGGATGTACCTAGGGTTGCCAACCGTCCCGTAAAATACGGAATCTTTCCTTATTTGGAAACTAAACGTCGCGTTCCGTATTGAACTGATACACTGGCGCTTTGTTCCGTATTTTTATCGATGGGAGAGAAATGCTGCAGATTAGACTGAGACAGGGCGATATGTATGAAACAGAAGGAAACTGCTGCTACCATGGGAATTAGAAAGCGTTTGGTTATTATTTTAAGTAGTGTTCATTTTTAGTCTTAGTAACGCAGAGTGTGTGCAGGCATATCAGCATAACAACCTGTTTATTACTCCGCTGTTTGGGTAGCGCAGTGGGTAGAGTGCATCGCGCATATTCTTCCGCCCTACGTTTGAATCCGGCTTAGGGCGAAACTAGAGTAACACAAGCAGGGCCGGCGCTATGGGGGCGCTGGGGTGGGCCAGATTTTCTCACTGCCCCCCCAAGCAACACAGTCCAGAACCGGGGCTGCATGTCAGTGTGAAGATGGATTATGTAAAAATGTTGTTTGCACTATTGAGAAAAATGTTACATGATGTTCTTTATGCATGTTGTTCTGCCTAAAATATGGTTCTGATTTATTATTATAAATAAAACATTTTAATAATGTTCCTATGACGGTGTAAGACCCGTTATATTTTTTATAGGTGCAACCCTAGCCGCCTACCCCCCGCTCCCGCTTCGGTAAACACCCACCATCCCACCCCCCGCTCCCGCTTCGGTAAACACCCACCATCCCATCCCAGTGGTAAAAGATGTACAGACGCACACATCATAATATCATAACACAAACATAATAGCTCAAACACTCTATCACACAAAATCAGGAAATGTGAAGTAACAAGAGTAAGAAGTGATGAAAGTACATAAGATAGTGCTGATTAGTGCACTGTAATCACTTCCTCTAAGATCTTGTGAAATCCAAAAATAATCAGATTCACACAAGTACTAGGATGAGAGGTAATTGTGGTAGATAAAGTGTTACCATGGAGATGAGTGTTCATGCTTATTACTCAAGTAATACAGCAGAAGTTCGAGATAAAAAGGAGTTCATGTACCAAATGTGTTACTAAATGTGTCTTCAAATAAATGTAAAACTTGTTAATTGCCTTGAATCTTCATTTAACTGGTAAATGTACAAAAAAAATGTGTTTTAATGTTTTTATGAACAACTTGATCATGTTTTGTAGACATAAACAATTTTTTTACTTTAATGCCAAATAAAAGTGTATAGGGACGCAACAATCGTATAGTAACCCTATTTATCGATCCACCCTTCAGTCAGTCTGCAAATTCAAAGTATTAAAATAATCCTTATATTTATACAATATAATCAGAATTATACTCTTCAGTTTGAGCCTACGAAAATGTAAAAACTACATAAAAATGGTTCTAATTTTTAACGTCATAATTTTAAAGCCCTTGAATAAAAGTTTAACGTTCACACTTTAATAACATCTTAATTGGTTCATTTCATTTTATTTAAAACATTTAGAATGCTTTAATCCCTATGCTTTAATGAATGTGCGTGAGAATTGGTTTTTATTGCATTTTTCAAAATGTCCCAACTTTTCTGGAAATGAGGTTTGTAAATGTTTGAATGACTTTATTTTATAATTGTTGTGCTGTAACTGTGTCGAGGTTTGTTCTGCTGGTACCTTTTCTTGCTGGATTAGATCTGTGGGCATCATTGTTACCTTTCCAAAGCTCTTTTGGCAACCGTATATCAAGCTGTGAAGTAAAAATAGTTTTAAGTGTAAAGTTTACATACACTCATGAAAGAAATTGAGTTTAATCAGAAAATACTATTAACATTTAAATCAATAAAAAACATCCGGACACTACATTAAAAAAATACATATATAATAAAAAGAGAACAAAAATATACTGTTATTAAATATACTGTTAAATATCTTCATTCTATTTATACACCTTCATAGTGATGTACAGTAATACTTATTTAGCTTAAATACTTTTGTTTTACTTTAACATACCATGAGCTGCTGTAATACTTGACATTCACATTGGGATTAATAAAAGTGATCTATTTATTCATATTGTAGATATTTCTGAGCTGTAATTGACAGCTATAGCTGCTGCAGTGACACCAGTGTTACTCTTCAAACTTTAAGGTGGCTGAATACTTTTTTCATCAACCAGTTGATCCTGGTCAGGGTAACAGCAGGGCCAGTTTCACTGAGAAGGGCCGAAATACCATGGACAGGGCGCCAATCCATCCCAGGGCTTCACCTTTCATGTTATTATTTGGAACTATTGCCTGGCAAAGTCCACATAATAATAATACGTGAAACAGAAGTGACGCACGGTGTACTTACAGGTGTCGGTATGACTTTGTCCGGCACTAGTGATTTCACCGCTGCTAAATGTAGTTTGTAGCTGTTTACCTGCGAACATCACACATACAAACGCCAATATATAATCAACACAGCTACGGACTGTACAAACGAGTCTGTTATTAGCCTAAAACACCCTGTGATGAACAAGTCAGATCCTTAACAACAGTCCATTATTGTAATCTGTCTGATTTAGTGTTTCAGGACAAAAACATGAAGATTGTAGCTTTGTGGGGAATAAATGACCATCTGGTGAGTTTTTGGTGGGAACAGAAGATGGTTAGATGATTCTGTTGTCATATTGTTGGTCTCACTCTGTCTCATATGTTTGACTCAGATGTTTGTTCATGAATTTTGGCACGTGTTGTCAATTTGGTTTTCTGATTTTGTCTAAAAGATTTGGTGGCCAGAATGTGGCCAGGGGTCGGACTTACGTAAACAATCAAAACATTTAAGTGTACAGGGGTCACTATGACACATTAGGTTGGTGCTGCACAGACTCAGAAACCCAGGATCTGATGCTGAAAGATACCTGTATGCAGACTGGCTATTTTACATTTGCTCTAGATTAGTGGCCATTAAAAAAACAACTGCTAGTAAAGCTAATCAGGAAAACCACAGGGACACAGGGAGAACATGCAGACTCCACACAGAATCAAACCACGACAGCGCTACCCACTGCGCCACCATGCCAGCCTGCAATCTCTGTACAGTATTAACAATTATCACAAGCCATGAATGTGACTCTGAGTCATTTGAAAGCAACTCCAGGTTTTAAAATTATCTGTACAAGCAATTATACAAAGTACAAAGAACATGAGAACAGTGGCTTCTGTGCCAAATGTCACCTGCTACAGTCCACATGGTTAGATAGAATCCAAGGACCACCGAAAAAATTTAAGACTGCAGGAACACAGTTAAGTGAGACTGACATTACGACAGGTTTAGAGGCTGCTGTGGTAGGAAGAAGCCCTACTTCAAAACAGACACCTTAAATCTCAACTAAAGATTGTTGCTGACAACATGGACAAAGAAGGAGCATCAGAAGGTATGTTTTGTGGTTAAATGAAATTGTAGTGGGATTATAGTGATTTTAGAGAAGAAAAAATAAACAACACTGCACCTGTTTTCTTATACAGTGCTGGTAGTGTTTTGCTCTGTGGCTGTTTTGTTTGCTAGTGGAACATGCTCATTACAGAAAACATATTAAACCATAAAAAGATTACATTAAAATTTTTGGATATTTGACATAATTTGGTGTTCTAGTAGGACAACATCCCAAAACATACTTCAAATTAAATTATGCTGAGATTAAAGCCTTCTTAAAGTCACAACCTCAGGCATGTTGAGAATAGTGCTTACACATCATACCTGAATTATAGCAGAACCTTGTTGATAGCTATTAAAATGGTAAATCAAGGTGAAAATCACTAAATATTACATTTACAGCAGACACCTTTATCCAAAGTGACTTACATTACAGTATACAGTCTGAGCAATTCAGGGTTAAGGGCCTTGCTCAAGGGCCCAACAGCAACAACCTGGCAGTGGTGGGGCTTGAACCAGCGACCCTCTGGTTACGAGTCCAGTACCTTAACCACTAGGCTACAGCTTGCCAACAATATTAGCAGGACTTATAGCTCTGACAGAAAACTCACGATTTTAATTTAGAACTACAAACTACAAATTTAATTTAGAACTAAGAAGTGAGTGTTTCAATCGTTCAGCCAAAGAAAACGATCAAGCTCAGCGGTTTAAGGTAATAGACTAGTGATTTGAAGGTTGCTGGTTCAAGCTCGGGCGGCACGGTGGCTCGGTGGGTGGCACGGTGGCTCGGTGGGTAGCACTGTCGCCTCACAGCAAGAAGGTCCTGGGTTCGATCCCCAGGTGGGGCGGTCCTTTCTGTGCGGAGTTTGCATGTTCTCCCCGTGTCTGTGTGGGTTTCCTCCGGGAGCTCCAGGTTCTTCCCACAGTCCAAAAACATGCAGTCAGGTTAATTGGAGACTGAATTGCCCTATAGGTGAATGAATGTGTGTGTGTGTCTGCCCTGCGATGGACTCGCGCCCTGTCCAGGGTGTTACTGTGTGCCTTGTGCCCATTGAAAAGCTGGAATGAGTGAGTGGTTCAAGCTCCATCACTGCCAAGTTGGCATAGGTAAGATCCTGAACAAAACCCTTAACCCGGGGTTGTATTTGGTCACCATTATAAGTTGATTCAAATTTTTAATTGTCATAAATAAAAAACAAGAGAATAGTGGTAGCGCTCTAGTAATTAAAAGACTAGTAATTAGAAGGATTAAATAACTGGACTGGACTCAGCTGCCATGTCTTGTATGTGTATAAATTTTTGGCTTTAACTAAATAAAAAAAATGATTATTAATTTTAAAGCTGTTACCATGGGTGTTAAAAGGTGTCCTGCTGTTTTGTTTCTTTGTTGTTTCTGAGACCGCATGTCCACAAAAAAACTCTTTAAACGATATAAATTATCCAACAGCAACAAGCAGCGTTACATTAACGTTCTTTAACAGTTACGTATCCAACACTTTCTCATAGCTGCCTATTTTCTCCACTATTTACTTTCACACAAAGCCCAGAAAACCAAAACAAAGCGCTCTTATTTTAAACACATTATGAGAAGAATCAATGCATTAGACAAGACAATAATGCTTGGAAGAGTTAAAGGTAAAAGAGGAAGAGGACGGCCAGCGAGAAGATGGATGGATACAATTAGAGAAACAATAAACGAGCCATTAAGAAGCTTGAAGACCCAAACAGAAGACAATGTTCTGGAGAAGCACTAAACTATGATGATAATAATAATAATAATAATAATAATAATAATAATAATAATAAAACAATAATAATTAAAGTTCCTAATAATTTTAAATTATTATTACTAATAATAATAGTAAATAATAGTAATAGTAATAGTAATAATAATAATAATAACTAAAGTTCTTAATTGTTTAAAATTATTATTAATAATAATAGTAAATAATAGTAATAGTAATAATAGTAATAATAGCTAAAGTTCTTAATTATTTTAAATTATTATTAATAATAATAATAGTAATAGTAATAATAATAATAATATGTATTTAAAATCCAGTATCGTTAAACGTAAGCAGCGGTCCTGTTTATTTACACTTGACCTCCCTAGTAACCAACAACTATCCGATGCTTAGAGGCTGTGTTTAAAACCGCACACAACTTTACTAAATAGTGTGCAAAAAGTAGTACACTCCATTAAGGAACTGAATTCATTTCAAACACTATATAGTGTTGCAGCGTATAGTTTGAAACAAGGCCTTTGTCTTACTGCATAAATGTTCCGTAAAGAAACGGCAGCTGTGGTATATAGTTCCTGAATGGATCGTATTCTCTTTCAGGAACTTGATAACCCGGTCAGGGTCGCGGAGGGCTCTGTACCACGTGGAAACACAGGGCGCAGGGCAGAAACTCAGCCTGGATCAGGCGACAGTCCATACTCACACATGTGCTCACTCACTTCTAGGTGTATTTTAAAGTAATGAAACGTAAAACTTCTGCAGATGTGCGGCATCCATAACACTTTACTAGCAAATATTAAAAATAAAATCTAAAAATACTAAATGAATAACTTCATACTAAAATATGAAACTAACATTATTTATATAATCTTTAGGGGGAAAGTAAAAATGTAAAATAAAAGGGGAGCATAAGGACACAGCTGGTAGTGTTGTCTTACAGCTCCAAGGCATCAGGTTCGATCCTCAGCTCTGTTACAGTGTTTTGTGTATTTACCATTTTCCTGGGAACCCAGATTTGTCCATCAGATCTTTGCCTGTGGTTTATCATTCTAAAAATGTTTCTACTCAATGTTTAGTCCAACAGTATTGTTAAAACACCCTCCATCCAAACATTTCTCTGTCTATATGCTAATCTAGCTTGTGTGCTACTGCTCAGCCAAACCCAATGAAACCCAATCCATCCATTCATAAATCTCCTCCCTAACAGGTATTTCTGCTGCTGCTGCACCTGTCAGCAAAAGGTGTGGCTGAAATAGCCAAATGCACTAATTCAAAAGAATCTGCATCCAGATTTGAATCATTTGATGTTCTTTATATTTAGCTTTTTTGGGTGAAGTTTGTAGCTGATCACACACACAAGGGGAAAGCAGGAGTAGGTGGCATTATTCAATTATAATCACTAATGAGGAATTGTGATGCCAGGCCACAATGTTAAATTACATTTGAATTTTACATATTTTTACACACCAGTCAGTCTTGGTCATGGCTCACCACCACCTGGAAATACTGGGTGCAAGGCAGACGCACACCCTGAAGAGGGCAATCCATTGTGAGGCACATACAAATTCACTTACATCTAGGGGCATTTAATGCCTATTTTCCATTTACATTACATTTACTACATCTACATCTACATGTCCAAGCAATTAAAGGTTAAGGGCCTTGCTCAGGGGCCCAGCAGTGGCAACCTGGTAGTGGTGGGGCTTGAACCAGCGACCTTTGGATTACAAGTCCAGTACTGTAACCACTAGGCTACAACTGCCCTTTTTTTGACAGCACATTACTCTATAATACAGTATGTTTTTTAATCTGTGAGCCTACATTTAGTAGTTGTTTCGATTAAGTGACCTGTACTGTACCTAAATTACTACTAACTACTGTTAACAGTTATTGAAGCATATTTGCTCTCATTATCTGGTGGAGAGTCAAGTTAAGTCAAGTCAAATTTATTTATATAGCGCCTTTTACAATGGACATTGTCTTAAAGCAACTTTACAGAATCCAGGACCAACAGCTGAGCAAGCTGGTAAGGAAAAACTCCCATAAAATTACAGGAAGAAACCTTGAGAGGAACCAGACTCAGCAGTAACCCGTCCTCTTTGGGTGGCCTGGAGGATACTTTAAATAAATAGGATTTACACAAATCATACAAACACAAAATTAAACTGAACTGAAAGTTGTAACTAGCAAAAAATAATTGGAGTTCTTCATTGTTCAGTCCAGTCTGTGATAAAGTCCGTTGTAAGTTCTGGACATTGTGGTGCAAACACGCCAGGTTCCCATCCCATCTAGTGGGAGCAGCATTGTTGGCATTGCAGTCTCGACTTGCAGTCTTTAACCTCGAAAGGGTAAACAGGTTTCCATCAGAACCACCTCGGGGTAAAACAACAGATGTAGTTACAATGTGAAATTGTTAAGAGTGAAATAGAGTAAAATAGAATGCCATCACTGCCTCACTTGAATTAATTCCTCATACATTCACAGACCGTGTTTTTAAATTTAATATAAATATGTTTTCATTTCAGATCTCAAACCTTAAAGATTAAGGAGCGCTGACAGTCATGAACTTTCCCCCCCAGTCATCTGACCCAAAACAAACATGGTTTGACTAAAAAACTATCAGATTGTGCACAAACTTGTGAAGACCACACCAGCTTGATTGCATACTGTTATTACAGCAAAATATACCCAATACCTAGATTTAAGTATAAATCATTCTTTTTTTTTCTTTTTTCTTTTTTCTCCTGAATTGTCTTGGCCTATAAACAAAACACTATTATATATGAAGAAAATAAAAAAAAATTAAAGAAAACAAACAAATCCCTAGACTAACATGACATACATGACCACAAGTAAACCTTTGGCCTCAACTGTAGTGTTGCACATGTAAAAACAATAAATAACTATTATTTATTCATTAGTTTTCACATTGCTGTGTCACATCTGTCGCAAGCACAACCTGCATGACCCTGACTCTCAGGTTATTTATTACCCAGCGTACGTCTGAATATTGATTAGCCACTCCGTCTCCGTGTGGATTATCCATGGGTACTCAGCCCTCCTGTCTCTCCTGGGTAAAGACGTCTATAAATATCCTGACTGAGTCAGAAGCAGGGAGGGACGTACAGCACATCATCAAACAGAGGGTTGAACCACAATGAATGATGATGAACAGACCAAAGCACAAGTCACATGATGGTGGACTAATAAAGCAACATGAGGTAATGTACCCTGTTGGTATGGCATGTGTAGCCTAGCGGTTAAGGTACTGGACTAGTAATCAAAAGGTCACTGGTTCAAGCCCCACCACTGTCAGGTTGCCACTGTTGGACCCTTAAACAAGGCCCTTAACCCTAAATTGCTTAAATAATATACTGTCTCAGTACTGTAAGTTACTTTGGATAAAAGCATCTGCTTAATGCCAAAAATGTAAACGTAGCCAGTTATCTGAAAAATATAGTGCGGATTGATTTTTACAGCACAAGCACAGTGGCACTGTTGCCTCAAAGCGAGAAAGGGCCTGGGTTCAATTCCCTGCCTAGGCGGCCAGGGTCCTTTCTGTGTGGAGCTTGCATGTTCTCCCTGTGTCTGTGTGGGTTTCTTCCGGTTGCTCTGGTTTCCTCTCACAAGTTCAAAGACATGCAGTCAGGTCACATGGAGCTACTAGAAATTACTCTAAGTGTAAGTGTGAGTGTGTGTGTGGCTGCCCTGTGATGGACTGGCAACCTTTGTATGGTGTTTCCTGCCTTTCACTGAATAACCAGGATAAAGCGGTGATTAAACAGACAATGAATGAATGATTAGGACATTGAGACCACCCAATGTTGAGCACACAGGCATCAGATCTGGACATCAGAGCAATGAACAAAGGAAGGTCAACTAGTCAGATAAATCCTGTTCTGTTTTGTCCAAAATCATGTGGACAGACGGGCATGTGTGCATTGTTTACCCGTGGAAGAGACGGCACCAGGATGATACTGGGCGATCCACCTCACAATGTATAGAAGTTGAAGAACCTGCTAGTAATGTTCTGGTACCGGATACCACAGAATACCATCAGATGTCTCGTGAAGTCCATGTCTCAGCATTTGAGAGTTGTTTTAACAGCATATTAAGTGGATGGTTCAATGTTTTGGCGTACAGTGTAAAGATACTGTGTTAGTTCATGAAAACTGCCGCTGTATCATTCTACATGCCATTCCAGTTCATCATACAGACATGGTGTTGCGTAATCTTCTCTTGAAAACCCTTTTGCAGTTTCATGCCTGCAGGAGCTTTGATGCTTTGTGTCATGGTGCACGTCACAGAAGAGCTGGCGTGATGTGACATGCTCGGTTGCCGTTATGAATAAACATTTCCTCTTGGTTGTTCAGAAGCACCTTGTTAATGGTGGCTGCTGTGGTTAATGTGTCACCATGGTCGTATTTATTTATTTATTTATTTATTTATTTATTTATACTAACATCTTCATCCTGGTTTAGGTTTTAAAGCACTGGTAGCAATGCAAGAACCAATCCGTTACAGAGCAACTCAGCTTCTGCATAAGAGTTCTTTTGTAACTTTCTGAATGAGTTGCTGATGTTCTCTTAATGATATTTGAGTAGGAGGTCCAGTGTAAAGATTCACTAAAGTTTTTGGGGTTTTTTTGGTGATAACAGCTCTCACTGTTGTGTATATACACCAATCAGCCATAACATTAAAACCACCTCCTTGTTTCTACACACACTGTCCATTTTATTAGCTCCACTTACCATATAGAAGCACTTTGTAGCTCTACAATTACTGACTGTAGTCAATCTGTTTCTCTGCATGCTTTGTTAGCCCCCTTTCATGCTGTTCTTCAATGGTCAGGACCCCCACAGGACCACCACAGAGCAGGTATTATTTAGGTGGTGGATCATTCTCAGACACAGCAACACTGATTGAGTTTTTAAACACCTCACTGTCACTGCTGGACTGAGAATAGTCCACCATCAAAAATATATTCAACCAACAGCGCCCCACTGATGAAGGTCTAGAAGATGACCAACTCAAACAGCAGCAATAGAGTGATCCTCTCTGACTTTACATCTACTAGGTGGACCATTTAGGTAGGAGTGTCTAATAGAGTGGTGTTGTGGGAATTCAAATTAACCCTTAAAGATTGACACAGACAACCGGGATAGTGATAAAAGCAAATAATCAATTTATTACTCAGCTGAGGACCCATCTCGTAATGCACACACACACACACACACACATGCCTTTACAGGCATTTATACCCCGCTTTACTGTCCCTTCAGGCTAACTCTGCTCAGCGACCCAGCTCAAGGCCAACCTTCCACACTAAACTTGTTTATCATCCTACAAGAATAGTCAGTTTGTTAGAAACATGGCGTACTTCCACAAGAATGCACCAGTATCAAAACTGCACGTGCACCCCCGCACACACAGTCCTGACACCCATGCATTCCCACGGAAGCAAGAAGCCCATGCCATGGTCAACATATCTCTGGACCTAAGAAACCTTCCAAAAGTATCTTCTACCTCTGCTAATTGAACTAAGAAAGCAGAAACTTATGAGTTTAATGCAAATAACTAATAAAATATAAAATTATCATTCACAGTGGACAGCGAGTGGACACGGTATTTAAAAACTCCAGCAGCGCTGCTGTGTCTGATCCACTCATACCAGCACAACACACACTAACACACCACCACCATGTCAGTGTCACTGCAGTGCTGAGAATGATCCACCACCCAAATAATACCTGCTCTGTGGTGGTCCTGTGGGGGTCCTGACCATTGAAGAACAGAGTGAAAGCAGGTCAAAAAAGCATGCAGTGAAACAGATGGACTACAGTCAGTAATTGTAGAACTACAAAGTGCTTCTATATGGTAAGTGAAGCTGATAAAATGGACAGTGAGTGTAGAAACAAGGAGGTGGTTTTAATGTTATGGCTGATCGGTGTATATTTTTTAATTTCATTTCTTCCTCAATTTCAGTTGAAATTTTTAAAGACATTTCAACTACTCATTGCTGACAAAGTTTTATTTAGGTGAGGGTGGCACCATGCAAGAAGGTCCTGGGTTCAATTCTAAGGTGGAGCGGTCTGGGTCCTTTCTTTGTGGAGTTTGCATGTTCTCCCTATGGCTGTGTGGGTTTCCTCCCACAGTACAAAGACACACAAGTGAGGTGAACTGGAGATACAAAATAGTCCATGACTGTTGGACATTAAGCTTGAACTAATGAATCTTGTGTAACCAGTAACTACCGCTCCTGTCATGAATGTAACCAAAGTGTAAAACATGATGTTAAAATCCTAATAAAGAAATAAATCTATTTAAGTGATGTTTAGATTTTACTGGGATAGTAGTAATTGAGGGCATCTAGCCTAACTGCAGGGGCAATTACTTTTTTTTTTACACAGGGCCAGTTGAAGTGTTCCCTATAGTCCCAGACCCATCATATCCCCCACCAAGATGAAGTGGTTAGTGGTATCACAGTTCAATCTAGCACTCGTGTCTGGAACTACTGATTAGTAATAAGCTCGACCTGCAGCCACCCCGGCTCTTTGTGAATAAGACTGACCAGGAGCCTTTGATATCAATGTGGACATCTGACCATTAGCTTGTTAGACATCCCCTTCCAAAAGCATGGGCATTAGTATGGCATTGCCCAAGATTTTCCAATGTGAATCGGAATTTGTGCCTGTTTAGTCAGAAGTACAGACACTGATGTTGGACAAGGAGGCCTGACCCACAGTCAGGAGTCTAATTCATCACAAAGGTGTTCAGTGTTGGTGACAACAACTTCCTCCACCTCAGACTGTCACACCTTCATGGGTGGCACGGTGGCTAAGTGGGTAGCACTGTCGCCTCACAGCAAGAAGGTTCTGGGTTCGATCCCCAGGTGGGGCGGTCCGGGTCCTCTCTGTGAGGAGTTTGCATGTTCTCCCCATGTCCGCACTCCAGTTTCCTCCCACAGTCCAAAGACATGTAAGTGAGTTACTACATTGTCCATGACTGTGTCCGATATAACCTTGTGAACTGATGAATCTTGTGTAATGAGTAACTACCGTTCCTACCGTAGGGGGAGTGTAGCCTAGCGGCTTTTGTTTATTGGGATTTTAACGTCATGTTTTACACTTTGGTTACATTCATGACAGACATGGATCTTCTTACACAAGATTAATCAGTTCACAAGGTTATATCGAACACAGTCATGGACAATTTAGTGTCTCCAATTCACCTCACTTGCATGTCTTTGGACTGTGGGAGGAAACCGGAGCACCCGGAGGAAACCCACACGGACACGGGGAGAACATGCAAAGTCCACACAGAAAGGACCCGACCTGGGGATCGAACCCAGGACCATCTTGCCGTGAGGTGACAGCTCGCCTAGCGGTTAAGGTACTAGACTAGTAATCTGAAGGTTGCTGGTTCAAACCCCACCACTGCCTGGTTGCCACTGTTGGGCCCTTGAGCAAGGCCCTTAACCCTCAATTGCTTAGAGTGTATACTGTCACAGTACTGTAAGTCGCTTTGGATAAAAGCGTCTGCTGATGCTGAAAATGTAAATGTTCCTGTCATGAATGTAACCAAAGTGTAAAACAGACAAAAGCAGTCAAAGTCAGTCATGGTTAAAGAGGAAGGAAGCTTCTTTATACTGTGGTCAATAAGTTGGAAGCATAAAATGTATTTAAAATGATAAAGTATACACCTGTCAACAACATTTGCGGTTGAAATGGAAGAATGTCCAAACACTTTGGCCACATTGAGTGTAACTTTGCAGGCTTAGTTGTCTCCTTGTGTCAGAGTAAATCCCTTTAGAAGGGCAGCAGTAAAGCCTCTTAACCAATTGCCATTAGCAGAAAGTGGGTCGGGCTGTTTAATTGGTAACCTGCTGCCTTTTAATTGCTAAATTGCTTTCAGGTGAACGATGCACCTCTCTATATTTAGGGAATCTCAGGAAATATGACGGCCCCCTTAATCTCCACAAAAAAAAAACGTGTAAAAAGACAAAACACCCCATAACAAAGAATCACCCATTGTTAATAAGGAATATTGAAATCACTAGGAATGCAGGTTTTGGTGAACGCCTTCCTTCGCCTGCTCTCCTTCCTGCTCCCTCCCTCCTGGCTACGACTCGGGTTTCGGTGCTGGGTTGGGGGGAATGAGGAGTACCCAGACGCACCCTGCTCCAATCCCGCTTCTGTCTCAGCTTCAGCCTCGGCGCACACAAAGCCGCTTATTGCGCAGCAGGAGGAAGTGCGAGTGAGAGGCGAGTCGCGTCCTCCTCCTCCCGGCCTCGCCGCGCTCGTTCTGTGGGGCACAATCCGGGAAGCGGCCGAGCTCCTCTCAGCGGCTCCTCTCGCCGCGTTCAAGCGCTGGTGCCGAAAAGCCCGAACCGATTTGGGTTTTCTGTCGCCCGGTGGAACCGTCACCGCTGACGCAGAAGCACCGAGCGGCTCCGAGCCTGTCATGAGCGTGGTGGCTACGGAGGCTGGAGACGCGGGGAAGCGGCTGCTCGACATGGGCACCCCGGTCACCATCACCGTCGCCATCCAGGCTGCCGAGGACGAGGAACCTGATGAGGAGGAAACGATCAACAACGACAGTGAGGACGAGATCCTGAGGCATGACAAATCCAGGTGAGATTTAAATCTGATTTGGGTC
Source organism: Trichomycterus rosablanca (assembly GCF_030014385.1). Classification (NCBI taxonomy): domain Eukaryota; kingdom Metazoa; phylum Chordata; class Actinopteri; order Siluriformes; family Trichomycteridae; genus Trichomycterus; species Trichomycterus rosablanca. The sequence continues at coordinate 5,123,838 of NC_085998.1, forward strand.
TGATTATTGTCCCAGGTCTCTTTTGAAAAGGCTTTGTATTGTTTGTACTTAAGTGTTTGTCATACTAAATAAATACTAGTATGTGTATAGATAGATGGATAGACACACACACACACACACACTAGTGTGTATTGTGTATATATACAAACATACACACACACACACACACAGACTTGTATATATAGAAAGATATATAGATACACACACTAGTGTACATATACAAACATACACACACGTCTGTGTGTAGGTTTATAGATAGATACACAGACACACATTAGTGTGTATATATACAAACATACATGCACACACATACACTTGTGTGTATGTTTATAGATATATAGATACACACACACTAGTGTGTGTTGCGTACATATACAAACATACATACACACAGATACACACACACATTAGTGTGTATTGTGTATATATACAAACATACATGCACACACATACACTTGTGTGTATGTTTATAGATAGATATACATATAGATACACACACACTGGTGTGTATTGTGTACATATACAAACATACATACACACACACACTTGTGTATGTTGAGATAGATAGATAGATAGATAGATAGATAGATAGATAGATAGATAGATAGATAGATAGATAGATAGATAGATAGATAGATGTATGTGTTTAGTTGGGCCTACCAGTCAAACCTGTTCATTTTTTGCTAAATAAGCTGGCTGATGTAAATGGCCTGATGATTTAGTCATATAGGAGGTTGGGGTGGAGCAGTATGTGTACGTTATTAAGGCCCTGTTGTAAACAATGCTGAGGCTTTCATTGATGGCAAAACTTGAATACTTTCATTGTGAATGAATGAATGAAGCCTGCAGAAGGGAGAGAGATTTAATCACACTATGCGATTAAAAGGCATGACAGATTTGTAGTGTGTGTTTAGTTTAGTGACACTGAGCAGTAACGTAACACAAGCAATGATTTAAAACACTTGGTACATGATGTAGAGGTCAGTTTAAAGAAATACTGAATACTGGACTGGCTACAGTACAGAATATAAAACCAAGCTGGTTAGTGCTAAAAGTACCAGTGTAATATATGGTGTAATATTTTGCAATCTCTGACTCGAGATGTAGAGATTTAAAGCGTATTTGTGTAGGAATTGATTCTTCAACATTTGTGACCGAACAACGGCTGCTTAAACTGCACCCATTACGAATGGCATGAACCAGCGACCGCCGAGCTCCCACTGCCCTGTGAAATAATGTGTCTGTCATAAATAAAAAGCTGCTGGCAACTGGCTCAAAGGCTGCAGCATGAAAACAGTGTATGGGATAAAACAGGGGCCAGTGATCCTTTTTATCACAACCTTGCTCCTCACCACATGGTCTACTTTTCCAGTTACTGTGAATAAATGCATAATTTACAGAATGTTGGCTAAATAATTCACTCGTTTAATAAAATAAAAGTAAGCTGTTGGTTATGAAATATTAAAATATTACTTACCTGAACAGTACAGTGAGCTAAAAAGTTAATTATTTTATGATATTCTATAAATTGGATTTATTTACCCAGCACTTTGATGGCCTCAGGGTTAAGAACCTCTGGGGTAGCATTTTGGCTCTGAATGTTACAAGCGAGTGAGTCTGCCATGCTTCTTTATGTGAACAGTAAGCTTGTGCTGGTGTAAAGGGCTTTTGGAGGCATGTCTGTAACATAACCCACAGAAGAAATGTAAACAAGTCTGAAAATGCAAGAACAGGACCTCTTTATTCTCAGCTCTGGCAGAAAGACCACTGCTCCATGTATTTTGTAAAGAGTGCAGTTAAACACTTGACAATCCAGTGTGCTTGGAAGGTTCGTTTCCTTTCAGAAAATTAGGAAAATTATTTACCAAAATTAACACGTCACTAAAATATTTAATAAAATTACCATAAGAAATGATCTTATAACTTTGAAGTTTTAATTCATAGGTGCATCTTGTTTTGCTCCATTTTATTCTCCACTACCATTCATTTTATCATGTTACTCAAGAACTACAAAGATACAATAAACTACTTCAAAAACAAGTCCAAAGACGTGCAAGTGAGGTGAATTGGAGATACAAAATTGTCCATGACTGTTTGACATTAGGGCAGCACGGTGGCTCAGTGGGTAGCACTGTCCCCTCACAGCAAGAAGGTCCTGGGTTCGATCCCCAGGTGGGGTGGTCCGGGTCCTTTCTGTGTAGAGTTTGCATGTTCTCCACGTGTCTGCGTGGGTTTCCTCCGGGAGCTCCGGTTTCCTTCCACAGTCTAAAAACATGCAGTCAGGTTAATTGGAGACACTGAATTGCCCTATAGGTGAATGGGTGTGTGTGTGTCTGCCCTGCGATGGACTGGCGCCTGTCCAGGGTGTTACTGTGTGTCTTGCGCCCATTGAAAAGCTGGGATAGGCTTCAGCATCGCAACCAGTGAGTGAGTGAGAGTGTTTGACATTAAACTTGTTAACTGATGAATCTGTAACCAGTAACTACCTGTCCTGTTATGAATGTAACCAAACAGTAAAACATAAAATCCTAATTAATACATAAATACCCCACCACCACCACCACCACCACCTATGAGGGTTAACAGCAGGTGGAATAAAGTAAAGACTTCTGTTAATAACATTCAGCCATGCAGGTACCGTTGTGTGTATGTGCACTTCCTAAATATTTGAATTGCTTTGCTTCAAACTTTTAACCTGCCATCAATGTAAAGAAAGACTAACAATCAAACACATACTAATAGACTGCAAAACACTACACTTAGAAAGACTGAGGTTTTTTAACTAAAACGAGATACGAAATGTGCTTAAATCTGCAGCACCAGGGAAAATAATGAATTTTTTAACATTTAAATATAAAAAATATTTTATAATTTGTTTTAAATGACACAAAATGAAGAAACAACTTGAGTACCGCCGTATAAATGACCCCAGTGTGTCGGCACAGCGATAAAAACTAATCAATCAATCAATCAACTTCAAACTTTTACAGTCCTACCAAAAACGTCTACCTGGGCGTCTTCATGACAGAAATGGTAGTTACTCTTTACACATGATTCATCAAGTTTAATATTAAACACAGTCATGGACAATTGTGTATCTCCAGTTTACCTCACTCGGACGTCTTTGAACTGTGGGAGGAAAGCCATGCAGGCACGGGGAGAACATGCAAACTCCACACAGAAAGGACCCAGACCGCCTCACCTGGGGATCGAACCTACGACCTTCTTGCTGTGAGGTGACGGTGCTCCCACTAAAACACGTGCCATCCAAATATGGAACCACAAATCATCCCTGGACAGGTTGAAAAATAGTTAAGCCTGGAGTCTCTGAGTTGCAGTCATTTCTGTTCCTGAACCCCATGCAAAACTCTTAAAGAAGCACGCCGAAAATTTGCATGAGCCTGAAGTGAAGCCTTGAAATGGCTGGCATGCTCGGGGTCAGAACTGGATCAGTACTGGCCAAGATTCACATTATTAATGTAAAATAATCATATTAAAAGGGACATCAATAAAAGATAGGAATGGACGGCACTAACAAACATTGAACATTTTAAATTTTAACAATTTTTAAGTCTGTTTTTGCTGTGAAATTTCTTGGTCAGTTTCTTGGTCGTACACTATATGGCCAAAAGTATGTGGACACCTCACTTGTTTATTACGCTCAGGTTTTTCAGTCACGCCCATTGACAGTCCCTTTGTGTCCCTGTGCACAAAGTGACATCCAGAAAGACGTGGTTTGGTGTGGAGGAATTGCAGTGGTGTGCACAGAGCATTTACTGAAACCCCACTGAACACATTCAGGTTAGATTGGTTCGTCAATAGTGACCCAAACCTTAATGTCCAGTATCAGTGCTTGACCTCATTTCTTGCACTGAATGGACACTGATTTTCAGTCCTGCTTTGGATGCCACTGAAACCAAACCGGTTCTGTGAACAGTAAATGTCAGTAAATGCCTGATCACGCGTGCATGATGTTTTGTTATGTCTCTGACATCACGGAGGGGAAGCTGCCACACCTGATGCTTAACATTCCTCTTTACGTCATTAGGCTTAGAGTTTTTTTTCTTCCTGCCTAACTGACCACAGTAAATGTGTAGTGAAGAGCTCGTTTTAGAGGGGTATTGCTCAATCGTGCTGATGTAATCCCTCACACGCTGTTCAAACACACCCAGCCTGCCTTCACAGCTCGGCAGTAAACAGTTATATGGGTGAAACGTGACTTAACAAATACATCAAAATAAAGAACAGGGTCTGAATGTGCATGATTGGAATGAGGTAGTGCTTCTACAGCATTATTACCCAGAGTTCTGTTCTGGCTCACAAGTTGTCACATGTTTTCTGGGTTGTTGGTACACACTGTAGTGATGACGCTTGAATAAATTATTAGCTGAATAAACAAGGCTGGGCAGTTTCACAATGTGTATAAGCAATACTAAAAGTATTTGTGTTTAGTCTTGAGTTACCTTACCAGTATGGCTACACACTATACGGCCTAAAGTATTTGGACACCTGACCATGAGCTTGTTGGGCATCCTGTTTCAAAAACAAATGCTATTAAAACAGTGACCTCTGTGTGATCTTATCAATGACTGCAACTCTTCTGAGAAGGCTTCTCACAAGACAGTTGAAAGAGTGTTTGTATGGCTGGCTGGGCACTGATGTTTGTTAAGAAAGCCTCAGTTTCAGCCGCTCAGGTGGCGCAGCGGTAAAAAGAAACGCGCTGCAACCAGGGCTGGATTCTGAGAGCGTGGTATCGAATCCAGCCTTGCTTTACCGGTTCGAAGCTGAGTGGCTATATGAGCAACGATTGGCCGGTTGCTCATGTGGGGGGTGGGACAAAGAACCGGATGTGGGTCTCTCTCTCTGTCAGAATGCGATTGCGTTCTCTGCCGGCTGATTGGAGGCGCTTACACAGAGATGGGAGAGGGTGCCCTTAGGGTGTGTCTCTCCGCATGCAACGCTAGGTGGCGCCAAAAACTCGTCAATGTGTGGGTGGCAAAGATGCATCTGGCTGCTGCTCGTGTTTCGGAGGGGATACGGGTTAGCTTCAATCACCTCCGTCAGGGCAGGGTTCGGCATAGACAGAGAGGAAGCACGATGCTAATTGAACAATTGGATGCGCTAAAAGGGGAAAAAAAGGGGTAAAAATATAAATAAAATAAAAAAAGAAAGCCTCAGTTTCAGTTCATTCCAAAGCTGTTCAGTGGGACTGAGGTCAGGGCTCTGTGCAGGACACTGGGGCACAGACATGCTGGAACAGGAAAGGACCTTCCCTAAACTGTTGCTGCAGAGTTGATGGTGTATAATTTGCTTTTACATTTTCGGCATTTACCAGACCTTTATCCAAAGCGACTTACAGTACTGTGACAGTATACAGTCTAAGCAATTGAGGGTTAAGGACCTTGCTCAAGGGCCCAACAGCAGCAACCTGGCAGTGGTGGGGCTTGAACCAGCAAAAACGAAACGTCCCTACGCTTCCTTTATATACTATATATATATATTGATTTATTGCACCTGTTAGCAATTGTGGAAACACATGAAATTAAATAATTAGGAGGGGTGTCCCAATACTTTTTGTCCATATAATGTGTGTACGTACAGCTTTTTTGTAATCACTCTAATATAAAAAGCATTGTTGTATTGTTGACGTCCAGAGAGAACATTTTAATTATTCTTTGCTGCATTTCAGTACCTTGCATAAAAAGAACCGTTTGATTAAAACGAAGCCTTCAAAGCGGTTTCAGACCATTTTGTTGGAAGGATTTCCCTCCCTGTATTCACTCGTCGAACAGAGCGAGTGCTTTCAGGCTCAGTCTGGATTTTAAAGGGTGTGGGAGGCTACAAAAAGCCAGTGAGTCATCAGTTTAATTTGATTCCTGGCCTCTATTCAGATCTGTCGAGTAGGCAACCGGTGTCATCATGAGCAGGCTGTTTTTAATTGTAGGCTGATTGGAAAATAAAAAACTGAAGCACTAATTGCTTTTTCTAGCGCCTGCTCTCTTTTGGCTGTGTGATTCGGGAGGGGGCGGCACGGTGGCTCGGTGGGTAGCACTGTCTCCTCACAGCAAGAAGGTCCTGGGTTCGATCACCAGGCCGGGCGGTCCGGGTCCTTTCTGTGCAGAGTTAGCATGTTCTTCCCGTGTCTGTGTGGGTTTCCTCCGGGAGCTCCGGTTTCCTCCCACAGTCCAAAAATATGCAGTCAGGTTAATTGGAGACACTGAATTGCACTCTGTGTGCGTGTGTGCGTGTGTGCGTGTGTGCGTGTGTGCGTGCGTGCGTGCGTGTGTGTCTGCAATGGACTGGCGCCCTGTCCAGGGTGTTACTGTGTGCCTTGAGCCCATTAAAAAAGCTGGAATAGTTTGGGTACTATCGGCCTACTGGGCATCTACACAGATATGATTTGCCAGGTCTAGGGTGGATGGTTGAAGCCCTGTGAAGGATTTGCTTTCTCTTCAGGGTATTCCTGCCTTCTGTCACGTGGTTGAAGAAAAGGAAATTAAATTTGTACAGATATCAGAATAAACATGAACTGAGACTTTATTAAAGGTGCAAGATCTGCTCAGCTTATGGTCAGGTGTCCAGATACTTTTAAACATATTGTGTGTATATTAAAATTATGTAAGCTTTATATAATACACCGATTAGGCATAACATTATGACTACCTTCCTAATATTGAGTTGGTCCCCCTTTTGCTGCCAAAACAGCCCTGCAACTGTGATGCTCTGTGTATTCTGACACCTTTCTATCAGAACCAGCATTAACTTCTTCAGCAGTTTGAGCTACAGTAGCTCGTCTGTTGGATCAATGAGCCTTGGCCGCCCATGACCCTGTCGCCGGTTTACCACTGTTCCTTCCTTGGACCACTTTTGATACTGACCACTTTGATTTGATACTGACCACTGCAGACCGGGACACACCCCACAAGAGCTGCAGTTTTGGAGATGCTCTGACCCAGTCATCTAGCCATCACAATTTGGCCCTTGTCAAACTCGTTCAAATCCTCATGCTCGCCCATTTTTCCTGATTCTAACATCAACTTTAAGAATAAAATGTTCACTTGCTGCCTAATAAATCCTCCCCACTAACAGGTGCCGTGATGAAGAGATACTCAGTGTTATTCACTTCACCTGTCTGCTCATAATGTTATGCCTGGTCGGTGTATATTTATGTAATATTTGGCTTTATTGTGACTTGTTGACTGTCAGTTTTTTCTTATCCGAACAGACATAATGGTGTTCAAGATTGCCAATAAATGCCCTTATGAAACCCACTCATTTTCTGTGTCCCAGTGGTGCTGGTACGAGTGGAGGTGAGCTGGAAGAGGAGAGCTGGCAGCCGCCGGACCCCGACCTAACCCAGAAGCTGATAGCCCAGATCGAGTACTACCTGTCTGATGAAAACCTGGAGCATGACGCCTTTCTGCTCAAGCACGTCCGGCGCAACAAGCTCGGCTTCGTCAGCGTCAAGCTGCTCACGTCGTTTAAAAAGGTTGGTGGTGCTGCCGCTTCTGTGCCTAATAGTGCTTCCGGAACAACTGATAACTGTTGCATAAGCTGTCGACTGGCTGGGTGAATCATGCTTTTCAGAGTAATTCACTTCAGAAAGGCGGCTTGTCCAACAACAGAAAGCTTCCAGTGTGCCGTCGTTCGGTGTTCTGATTGTGTCCATGGCCATCGTGTCTCTTAACTGCATTTAAAGCATCTTAACTCTTTCTGACCCTGAACACTTAATATTCCTGTGAGGTTCTTAATGCACTGACTGCAATATAGTACATTGAAAATCCATTCATTTCGAGTAATAAGCTACAGTTAGAGGTGCTCGGGTGACGCAGTGGTAAATTACGCTAGTTCTATTGCTGGGATCCAGGGGTCAAATCTCCGTGCTATCAGCCAGTCGTAGCACTACATACACACACGATTGGAATGTCTGGTGGAATGATGACCAAGGCCCTACGATGGATTGGTATCCTATCCGGGTTGTGTTACTGCATTGCACCCAGTGATTTTGTGGAGACCCATAATAGCATGCTCAAATAAACGATAAACTATATGAGATGCACCCTAATATCAGGAAAAATACACACAGACCATGTAATTTACACAAGATGTAGAATCAGCCACTCCAAACTAATGCATCAACACCTAATAATGGGGGAAAGTGCTTAACCATGTGAAACCTGTTAGACACCCATCATTATAAAACACATCTTAACTGAGTGGCCAACATATAACGAAGAAAGGTGAAGATTATATATGCCTGAAACAATAAGAGACCTTCAATCAGGATAATACAACATTTCTCTAATCTCTTACTAATAAAATACTGGGGTGGCTCGGTGGCTAGCACTGTTGCCCTCACAGCAAGAAGGTCCTGGGTTTGATTCCCGGGTGGAGCCGTCCGGGTCCTTTCTGTGTGGATTGTGTGGATTTTCCTCTGGACGCTCCAGTTTCCTCCCACAGTCCAAAGACGTGCAAGTAAGATGAATTAGAGATACAAAATTGTCCACGACTGTGTTTGATATTAAAAACGTAAAGTGATGAATCTTGTGTAATGAGTAACTACCGTTCCTGTCATGAATGTAACCAAAGTGTAAAACATGACGTTAAAATCCTAATAAACAAATAAAAGACTGAATAAACATGACAGACACTAGTAAAAATATAAAATGCTGCTCTGAACATGGCATTTAAAAAACAACAAAAAAAGAACTGATGCTGCTCTGGCTCCTTTTTTGCATTCTTTCATGGATGACAGCAGAGCGCTAAAGTCTGATGCAAATCTTTGTAAAAATCGCCAATGTTCTTGCCACCATCTTTTTTTGTGCGTTTACTTCAACTAGGGATGTAACGATGCACCACAAGACAGTTAAAAATCGATTCACATGTATAATGATTCAAATTGATTTACATGTCAAATGAATCGATATTCACTGGCACTATTCACCTCGCCTGATTGATGTCACTACAGGGTTGCCAGGTTCTGCATTTTCCAGCCAAATGTATTTGTGAGGATACTTTCTTTACTTGTATTATTCATTTATTTATTTAATGTGGGATTTGTTTTAAAATTTCATTTTTTTTTACACAAAAAGGGAAATGTGCAGCATTGTTTTGCATAGTTTGTACCTACCTCAGAAATAAAAGGGCATTTATTATTTAGATACATAAAAGGTAAGCACAAATACAGTATTTTATTTAATTTAATTTTGTTTTAAAAATCAGGAGAAAATCTTATTGTGGGTAGAGTGTATGGTTACATCCCTAACTTCAACACATCTACTGAAATCTCTACTGTGATCGGCCATTATATTCATCGAGTGTTCATGTACCAGATTCAGTTGTCTGGTTCTTTCCGCTGTTCAGTCTCTTGCAAAACGGTTCCATCTAAACTATCAGCAGTGTGTGTTGTCTGTTGCACTCTGCTGCTGAACTTCCCCTTTTGTTTCCTCTTCCTGCCCATCTGATGCAAATCTCGAGTGGTTACTCATACGGGAAGCAGGAGATCAGAACACGTGATAAAAGTGGATGTTTTACAGGTTGTCAAACCTGCAGCAAGTTGACTGGACGTTTAAAGGGGCCTTTTAAAGATAATTTAATGGACGTTATAGTAATTATGGTGCATGTGAAAAGTGGCTGTGGTAATTGGTAACATTTGCAGTTAGAGTGGGTGGTTTAAGTGGTTTTGGTTTGAGCCCAAATTAAACATCATTTAACCAGGAGGCCTGGAACACATCACCACATCGTGTGTCGAACACTGCGTTTGCTAAAATAAGATCTGCATTGAGGAATGTTTATTAATTAATGATGAGACTATAATCTTTTTGTTCCTATTTATATATGCTGAGCCAAAACATTAGAACCACCCCCATCCTTCCAAAAAAAATTTGCATGGCAGTGCCGGTTTCATAACGACTGTGCATGTGAGGGTCTCTGATCTATTAAATGTTTGATCAAGTTTGTGGTGGTGCAAGTGGCAAAATACCCACTTAGGTCATGTGGTCGCATGTGTAACTCATGGTGTAGCTGTAACAGATTTTCAATTGGATTTACTCAGAGGCGTGGTCTTTTCTTGTCTTTAGGTGAAGCACCTGACCCGGGACTGGAGGACGACGGCGTACGCCCTGCGCAACTCCACCCTGCTGGAGCTGAACGAAGAAGGTCGGAAAGTCAGGCGCAGGACGACGGTGCCCGTGTTCGCCAGCGAGTCTCTGCCGAGCCGTATGTTGCTCCTGAGCGAGCTGCAGCGCTGGCCTGAGCTGGGTGTGGCTTTGGCCGGCGAGGGAGGGACTGGAGACGGAAGCCCCGGGGCGAACCCCGCCCAGCAAGAGCGGCTCATGGAGCTCCTCCTCAAGGCTTTTGGGACGTATGGCGCTATTGCTTCGGTGCGCGTCCTGAAGCCTGGCAAAGACCTGCCGTCTGATCTGAAAAAGCTCAGTGGGCGCTACTCTCAGCTAGGCACAGAGGAGTGTGCCATCGTTGAGTTTGAGGAGGTGGAGGCAGCCATGAAGGCCCATGAGGCTTACACGGGTGCACAGGGAGACAGCAAGGGCTCGCTGGGGCTCAAGGTGGTGCTGATCGGTACCAAGCCACCTAAAAAGAAAGTGCCCAAGGAACGGCAGCGGGAGGAGAACGGAAATGTCGGAGGAGGGTTGCGCAAGAGTCGCTCGTTGAACAGTCGAGTCCGCGAGCTTCAGTATCACGGAGATGACTCGGCGTGCAGCTCATCGGAAACCGAAAGCAACCCGACGTCACCGCGGCTGGGCCGCAAGTCACGTTCCTGCAACAAGCTAAGCCCAAGCAGCTGCCACCTAAGCCCGGCCGTGTCGCCTCGAACCAGTCCGTGGAACAGCCCTCGAACCAGCCCGAGCGTCCAGCGCAAAGTCCCGCTGAATGCCCGGTCGCCACTAGCCAGCGAGGGCAGGCTGAGTCCCGAGCCGAGTCGCCGCTGGGCGGATTACTCCTCGGACAGCAGTCTGACGCCTTCGGGAAGTCCGTGGGTGCAGCGCAGGAAGAAAGTGGCCAGTCAGGAGAGCAGCCCAGTCGGGAGTCCCATGCTGGGTCGAAAGATCCAGAATGCGGACGGCCTTCCTCCAGGCGTCGTCCGTTTACCAAGAGGTCCTGACGGCACTCGGGGGTTTCATAGCACGTCTGTAGCGGAGCGGGGCAAAACGGCAGCCACGCAAACCTGACTCACATCAGTAGGAGACTCACTTCCCGTAAAAGGCGACACCGATCTATAGCAGTGAGGTTTACCCATCCTGCCATCAACGTGAGCTGTAATTACTGAAATATGGACCACTGTTCAGTCTGCTTGTACTTGTCTTTGTAATCCCTTTAATATGGATTTCTTTATTCCTATTTATATGGACCTTAATTTGACTTCCATATTGTAAAATGGTGTTACAAGAGAGCAGCTTGGTGCAAATGTGAACCCACCGTGTACTGGACTAGAAATGTGAGAGCTCTTTTGTTTTTCTTATGTAAATGTTGGTCTAAGAGATATGAGACTTGGGAATAATGAATGTCTGATTTTTTTTGTTTTGTTGTGTTTTAGTGGGTACAGTGGTTTGGTCATCACCGTATACCTTGTTGTACGTCAGAAGCAGCAATCAACCCCATCGTGGCCATAATTTCTCCCTGTGTTTAACAGAATAGTAATCACGTACAAACTGATTTCATTCTTTTTATTTTGTTTTAATTTGCTTTTTAATTTTCTGCTCTCTACAGTTTTGAGGTTACTATTCCAGCAGGGATGTGGTTCACAGAATTTGTCGGATCCCGTGTGAAGCCTGTCTGCTTTGTTCGAGTGTAGCCTGTGAGGGAAGTGGGTAGTGAGGTGTCTGGCTCCGGCATGTAAAAAGGCTTTGTTTGACTTTTACAGCTGAGCAGAGACAAAGTACTTCAGTTCCTACTGTAAAAAAAATAAATCACTGCAATGATGTTCAGTGTCTTGCTTTTTCAGTGTCTGATCTTCACTTGTTGCTTGTTGGCTCTTTTATATTCATTATGTTAATCCAGTTAAATTGTTCAGCGTTATGCTTGGGGATAACCAGCGGCGGGTTTTCACTTGTTCAGCACTGCAACACAAGCTGATAATTGGTGAATAATTATGCTTAAAGCTACTGTACATGGATAAGGCACCACTGAACACAAACATGGTGCTTGGCAACTGAACAAAAAGGGTTTCTTTTCAGAATCACTTAATTCACCAGGTATGTTTTACACACACACACCGGAATTTGTTTCCGACTGTTGTCTACAAAAACAACTATATGCAGACGGCAGCACGGTGGCTAGGTGGGTAGCACTGTCGCCTCACATCAAGAAGGTCCTGGGTTCGATTTCCAGGTGGGGCGGTCCGGGTCCTTTCTCTGTGGAGTTTGCATGTTCTCCCTGTGTCCGTGAGTGTTTCCTCCGGGTGCTCCGGTTTCCTCCCACAGTCCAAAGACGTGCAAGTGAGGTGAATTGTCCAAGACTGTGTTTGATATTAAACTTGTGAACTGATGAGTCTTGTGTAATGAGTAACTACCGTTCCTGTCATGAATGTAACCAAAGTGTAAAACTTGATGTTAAAATCCTAATAAACAAACAAACAAACTATATGCAGACAATGTACAGATTTAATGTGCTAGGCAGAGTTTTGCTTGTATACAAAAATTCTAAAAATAGCCTAAGATAAATAATAAAAATAAAATGAAATCACAGTATAATACAGTGTGTGTGTAAAGTGCAGTGTGGCATGTAAAGAACTGTTCAGTTCTAGTTATTAATAAGTTTAATGGCATTTGGAAATGCCTCCTGCCAAAGTGTAGGAGGATAAAAAGTTCATATCCAGGGTGTGAGGAGTCTAGTGGAGGAAAGGTTAATTAAACAGTGGGAAGTGGGGGTGTGTTTCTACCAAATCAGGGTCAGTGCTGTGCTGAGAATGATCAAGCACCAGAATATCTGCTAAACTCATCATCTTTGGTTTTTGTTGCTGTAAGATCTATTGTAGGTATACGGTTACTGACAGCAGCCAACCTGTTGCTATGATGATACTGGCAGATAATTGATCATGATGGCTGTTGGACAGAAGCAGATCTATAAAACACTGATGTCTACTTAAATGAAACTCACATTCATGACTGCAGTCATATTAGATGTGCTCATCACTTTATGTAGATTATCTCAATGGATTTTTTTAGTCTCTGTGTAGACATGTAACTCACCTCTTGGAAAAATCTGGGTTTAAGGGTAATGCACTGCTTAAATGTTTTATATGGAATTAATTTAGATTTCCAGTCGAAATTGTTTGGTACACATAACCCACTTATAAACCATCATCTACACTAATCAGCCATAACATTAAAACCACCCCCTGGTTCCTACACTCACTGTCCATTTTATCACTTACCATACGGAAGAGGGCGGCACGGTGGCTAAGTGAGTAGCACCGTCACCTCACAGCAAGAAGGTCCTGGGTTCGATCCCCAGGTGGAGTGGTTTGGGTCCTTTCTGTGTGGAGTTTGCATGTGTCAGCGTGGGTTTCCTCCGGGTGCTCCGGCTTCCTCCCACAGTCCAAAGACGTGCAAGTGAGGTGAATTGGAGATACTAAATTGTCCACGACTGTGTTTGATATAACCTTGTGAACTGGCAGTGATGCACTACAGCTAGCCCTTGAACTACTGATTGCTAGTTGTTTTATTAAATTATTGGCAGATATTGACATTTTAAGCATATTAGCATTACTGCTAAAATGTTGCTAATCCCCTAGAACATGTGACTATTGTGTCACCATCGTTTCTGTGTGTTGGGGGGTATAAGAGATTAATTCATATTAAGGGCAAAGTGTCTACAAATGTTTCTTGTGTTAAGCATTAATACTGAACAGCTTTAAATTTTTAAATATTCTTAAAACAACGTGCGTCCTGGGGACCTGGGTTCAGAGACCTTTTGGTCTCTTCTGGTGTGACGTTTGGTCTCTTCTGGATCCTTGTATTTCCTCTCATCTGCTAAAAGCATGCAGAAGGTGGATTGGTTGCTCTAAATTGCCCTGTGTGAGAGAATTTTTGTCTGACTTTTTGATAAACACTATGAACTTATTCATCCCATAGCTAATAGTCTGGCAGCTATCTGGCTAGCTAATGACGGCTAAAAAGCTAGCTGTATGTCAGGTATAATTTATTTAAAATTGTGGAGCCTAAACAGTTACATCACCCTAAATCACACTAAAACATCAAGCTCCCTCCGTTTGAAGAAGTCTGTTTTTTTTTTCAAAAATACTCAAGACCTCTGTTTAAATGGTCAAAATGTCACTTGTTATAATTTTACCCCAAACCTGCAGAAGAATAATATAAATAATGGCTGTAATATATTTATTTAAAGGAGCATAGAGAGTCTGGGACCCCTGTTCACCTCCAGACGTGGTTTAATCGTTCATGATCTGCTGTGATGCGAATGATAAACGATTGGTGGTGAAATGCTGGTCTGGCAGTCCTATATAGGAGTAATGTTTAACTCTGAATCATTGTATCTTAATGTATGGAGGATTTCTCATACTGGACTATGAGAACATCTGATAGTCATCTGTTTCTGTTAAATAATCATGCAAAGCAGTAATTGGTCCTGATTTCCACCAGATGCTGCAGTATTCTGCCCTCCTCACTGTATTTAACAGTTGGTAGCAGACATCGTGGGTTAAAAATGCATATTAAAATGTTTTCAGCTTTGTGAAGCACGATTCGTACTTCATTTTGTGTGTGTAAGACCAGGCAGGTTTATTTTACTCTGCTTTATTTGCTTCGTCCAATTTGCATTTACTCGATTTCCATGTAGACTTTGGTGACGTTGCTCTTGCTCAGACAAACGTAAAGCCGTCTGCTGGGTTTTAACACAGACCGTGTCAGTGGTGGATTCTTAAAGAGCCTCAGCATGTGCGGAGGAGCACACTGTTCTCTCTGTATTCCTCCGCCACTAGAGTCAACACCTCAACAGACAGTAGAAATTGCTCTCGAAGCAACGATGGTTAATTCTTTAACCTTTAACTGGTCTGTTAAAGCGTCTCTATAAGACATGGCCAATTGGCCAGGCAGCGGCATATTCATATACTCGCGCTGCTCATCGTATTTCACTGAAGGTCCCTAAAACGAACACCATTTTTGGTCAGTCATCATTTCAAGTGGCTGCAGCCATAGACTGGAACAAACTGCATATCCGAGGCTGGATACATTTATTTCTAAGACAACTTAAAAAAAAACAAATTACAGATATCTTAAGAGATACATGCAGCTGTATGGCAAATTGATTCTTCTTTTATACTATTGCTGGGTGTTATTGTATTGTGATCATCGTTGTTTGTTTTCAATGTCCTATGTAAATTTGTTTGTATGATTGTTCCTCAAGAGGCTTTGCCTTTTGCCAGGCCGTCATTGTAAATAAGAAGCAGTTCTTAATGACTTGCCTGGTTAAATAAAGGTTAAATTAAAAAAAAAATTTCAAGATCCAAACTCCAGACTGGGGTCTTGTTTTATAGGGTAGCTGTAGCCTAATGGTTTAGGTACTGGACTAGTAATCAGAAGGTTGCCGGTTCAAGCCCCACCTCTGCCAGGTTGCCACTGTTGGGCCCTTGAGCAAGGCCCTTCACCCTCAATTGCTTTTGTTTTTTAATGTTTTTTAATTCGGAAGGATTTGAAAAATGATGCTGAGTTGATCCAGCTTAATCCAAACACCAACTATACACAAACCTTTTCAGTCTACTTATGGTGGACTTGCGATCACGTTAACCCTAATGACTGTAAAATCAACACACTCGGCTGCCAGTGGAAATGCTGGTCGGATGGTCGCTGCTCAAACACTGAGCGAGTGAGGCGTAAATGCGGCACAGATGGATGAACGGCTTATCGAGATTTGTGAAACGTGGGCTGAATTAGAAATACTGTATGAGGGAGATCGGCTGCGAGCCGGCAGTCATTCGGCTCCACAGTAATTTATTCCATCGAATGAAAAAAAGTGCAATTTAATAATCCTTAGCAACCACCATCTCTTCAGTGTGTAAATGTAAGAGAGCGGAAAGTTCAATATGGACAAAAAACACAAATTATCTTATATAACTGATGTTCTTTTAGATAGGATCACTGCATCTGTCTGGACTTTAGCTTTTTATATAATTTACTACACAAAGTCACCAATTTACAAAATTACCCATTACATTAAATTTGATTATGTGAGAATGTTTATGCAATGCTTGAACTTTAGGGACGTCTTTTGAATTATCATGTATTATTAGTCATGAATCAGACGATGAATCACTGAAATGTCCATGGGCCAGTTTTCCTTTATAATTTTTATGCTGAAAAAAATCTACAGAGCTCAGAATAATGCATTTCTGGGAAAACAAAGCAATGGCTTAAGAGCAAACATTGTAAACATGTTATGAGTTAGATTTGTCAATTTGTAAAATGGCTAAATGCCACTGCTGTCTCTTCTCAGTACGGGCCATTTTACTCTAATTCTGAACCTTTTACATCAGCCGGACCCAGCAGTGGCCAAATACAGTGGGGACAGTGGTAGCCTAGTGGGTAGAGCTTTGGGCTATCAACCTGAAGATTGGCGGTTCAAATCCAGGCTCTGCTATGCAGCCACTGTTGGGTCCTTGAGCAAGGCCCTTAACCATGTCTGCTCCAGGGGTGCCGTACGATGGCTGACCCTGTGCTCTGACCCCAACTTCCAAACAAGCTGGGATATGCGAAGAAAGAATTTCATTGTACTGTACACCTGTATATGTATATATGACAAATAAGCCTCATTACACATTATTGGACATCCCAAACCAGTGTCTCTTGTTCATCTGCTATAGTTTGGGAACTAGTTTGAGGAGCAATCAAACTCACAGAAAAAAAAAAACTGAACCATCTAGCTGGCGTAAATGGTAGCGTGAATCTCATCAGGTTTTCAGTTCTGCACCACTCACACTTTTAACCTCAGTTGACTCCCAGTTCAGACCGTCTGATAATGTAAGGAGCCTTGGTGTCGTCCTGGATAACCAGCTGACCTTCTCTCCTCATGTAGCCAACATGACGAGATCGTGCCGGTTCCTCCTGTACAACATCAGGAAGATTTGACCATTTCTCTCCATGGAAGCTACTCAGATTCTTGTGCAGTCACTTGTAATCTCACGGCTGGACGACTGCAACTCCCTCCTGGCAGGTGCTCATATGTCCACTATTAAACCGCTGCAACTAATCAAAATGCAGCTGCTTGCTTGGTTTTTAACCACATCACCCCACTGCTGCCACATCACCCCACTGCTGCGTTCTCTTCACTGGCTTCCTGTAGCTGCACGCATTCAGTTTAAAACACTGCTGCTCGCCTACAAAGCCAAAAATGGACCCCAAGTTACCTTCAAGGTCTAATCAAACCCCGCTCTGTATCACACAACCTCCGAGCCACTAGTCTCGCTCGACTTGATCCTCCACCCAGGACTCAAGGAAGACGAGCATCAGCATCAAGGCTTTTCTCTGTACTTGCACCTAAGTGGTGGAACAAACTTCCTCTGTCTGTCCGAACATCTGAGTTTCTTGCTGTCTTTAAAAAAACGATTAAAAACCCACCTTTTTACTAAGCACTTAAGCTGACTTGTACTTACTTACTTACTAACACTCTTATTTATTTCCTGCAAAAAAAAACACTTTGGTTCTATCAGGGTTTCAGCAGATTTGTGTTCTTGAACTGTAGTCTACTTAAACTAGAGTAAGGTAATGTTTACTATGGAAGCACTTCTGTAAATGTCCAGGTACATTTATTACACATGTAATTGTGCTACTTTGCAGAGACGTGCAGCAACTACGCTGCATTCAGCCAATCAAGCACATACTTTATGAAAGCATAAACTGTTGGTTTGCCATTAACAAACCAAGCAATAGGCACCTAGGTGGTGCAGTGGGATATTTCGCTAGCACACCAGCGCAGAGATTCTGGCTGGGTGCCATCTAGTGGACATAATTGGCCTGCAGCAGACAGATTCTTGAGTATGTTACAGCGTTTTAGTTACGAATTTACCATCATTCCATGATTAAATACGCTTGTTACTGTTACTACAGCAATTAGTATTTTTACACAAAATGCTAACTCGTTAGCACTATTTCACGTTTGGTTAAATTTCATATTGAATTAGATGTAACACTTAGTTACAGCTATGTGCATGTACTGTAATAAGTTTATTGTTTTTATTGTTTGTATTTTGTAGTTTTACTCCATTCTGATGCACACAGTGTAGAGTTGGGAAGCAAATAAAACCGACCGAACTGTATTTTGGTGGGAGCTGTCTGTCTGTCTGTCTGTCTGTCTGTCTGTCTGTCTGTCTAGCTGAGAAACGGGGGAAACTCTTAGCGAGGGCAGAACAATTGTCTTAAAATACACTGTAAAATCGTACATAAACTGCATCTCTCACAATGCATGCCGATTTTATGACCTGCAAAGTGACCACATCCCGCATCCCGTCACTAGATGATGTTAAGAAATATAATGTACAAGAAGAGAAAACTGAAGCAGATGGAAGAGAATTTAATGAAAGATGGGAAAATGAAAACGTTACGTCTCTTGTGTTATGAGGCCGTGTCTGTGGTAAAGGAGAACAATATAAGTGTAGATATACATTATAAACATACAGAATACATTTGACATTTTGACGCCAAACACAGCATTTAGCCTCCAAGAAAAACAACAAACTGTCCAAACTTAAAAAAACAGACTGCAATCACAGCAGGATACATTACAATCGGCCCTTTGAGGGCCACCATAATGCAGATGTGGCCCTCTGTGAAAATGAGTTTGACACCCCTGGTCTAGAATAACCATAACCAAAGTCCTGAAGGCCGCTCTGTGGTTTAACAGTGCAGTATTGTGTTGCTCTCTGAAGGCCTTTCGAGAATGAGGCCATCCGCTCGCCACTAATGTGTTTATAATGATACTTTTTTAATCCTGAGGTGCTCTCTTCACTCTCTCTCTAGTATTATACATTAGAACCGAATTACTGCTGTCTAGTCACTGGGTAAAGCAAACTCAGTTTCTCTTTGTGAGTTACAGACCATTAATGTTGGCCTGTGGAGTCCTGTGGATTAAAAAAACTCTCGGTGGGTGTAATTGGCGGGGCTACAGGAGGCGACGTAGGTGTGTTTGTTTGCCCCATATTGCTTTAATAATAGCATTCGGTCAGAAACAGACAAATCAAAGCCCACAACCAAACCCTTCCTGAGCAAGCTGTGAACTGAAGGTGATTGATACAGTGCTGTCAGTGAGCGTGTTCAACCTACAGCGACGAAAACTCGTTCGACAACATACATGAAATTCTTCATTCCGAAGTAGAACACCTAATTATTTCTTAGAATCAGAAGAACGTGTTGGGTTAGATCAGTCATTCAGCTTTTAGTGTTTTAAAGCTTCACTAATTACAGCCTATTTTCCAAACTGCAGGCAGCCTGCGGGCGAATGCCTCCCGTCACATTTACATTACAGTCATAGCATTTAGCAGACGCATTCATCCAAAGCAACTTACAATTGAAGCTAATTACAGTGCGAGCGCCTGAAGGTTAAGGGTCCTGCTCAGGGGCCTAATAGTGGCAACTAGGTGGTGGTGGGACGTAAACCAATGACCTTTTAATTACTAGTCTAGTATCTCAACAGCTGAGCTACCACTGCCCTATTTATAATGTTTATCCAAGTTAAATAATAACTAACCAGAGTGATTCTAATTATAAAAACAGTTTAAATAAAACTAAACTTGTGCCCAGGTGGCACAGCGAGATATTCCGTTAGCACACCAGCATCGGGATTCTGAACTCCTCAGTTCGAAACTCACCGGTCGACTGGGCACCATCTAGCAGGCATAATTGGCAGTGCCTGCAAGAGTCACATGTCTGCTAGGATGGGATGACCAGACTATGTGGGTGGGGTCTTCAAACACTGTGTAAAGACCCTAATTAGCAGATAGTCGCCCGTGCAGAATGCTTGGGTGAAAAGGGGTTCCGCTAGGGACTGCACGCAGGTCAGAGGAGGCGTGAGCAGCAATATACCCGCCAATATACCCGCCAAAAGTATAGATAGATAGATAGATGGATGGATGGATGGATGGATGGATGGATGGATGGATGGATGGATGGATGGATGGATGGATGGATGGATAGATAGATAGATAGATAGATAGATAGATAGATAGATAGATAGATAGATAGATAGATAGATAGATAGATAGATAGATAGATAGATAGATAGATGGATTCTTTATTGATCCTTTGCAGGAAATGTCTTCGTTACAGCAGCTCACATCAGACAATAACAACTTCTTGTATACATACAACATTCACTTACAGTGTAAAGACAAGCAATAAGAATAAAAATTTACAGTATGGTACTATATACATG
The DNA here is from genome assembly GCF_030014385.1 of Trichomycterus rosablanca. Classification (NCBI taxonomy): domain Eukaryota; kingdom Metazoa; phylum Chordata; class Actinopteri; order Siluriformes; family Trichomycteridae; genus Trichomycterus; species Trichomycterus rosablanca. The sequence continues at coordinate 5,144,235 of NC_085998.1, forward strand.
TAAACTTTTTGATGTTGTGTCTGCCCTGTGATGGACTGGCGCCCTGTCCAGGGTGTTACTGTGTGCCTTACTCCCATTGAAAAGCTTGGATTGGCTCAAGCACTTAAGAAAGTGAGTGAGTGAGGTCCTAATCCGATCCCCATCATGATCTGAACATCTGCTCATCTCTAAATTCTACTTTTGCAAATAAGTTGTGATAAGATGAATAGATATCAGTCGTGCTACTTGTGCAGACTTTGGATTTCAAGCTACTTTTGTTGCTGGAGGAGTTTTTTTTTAGAAGCTTTAGAAATGAAATGTTCTTTCTTGGCTTGGTCGATTCACAGTGCACAACAAACGAAAGAAAACAATTTCACCTGGAACCATTTATTTTTCCATTACTGAGGAGCAAAATGACGACTGTGGTGGGTAAGAGCTGCTCCTGAAACCACTCTTTGTATTTCATTAGACCATTTTATTGGATGTACTGTGCCAAGAAAAGTAACTGCCCCCTTTCTGATTGCTTGTTATTATATATTTGTGTCACTACATGACTTCAGATCATTAACAAAACTACAACAAAGGAAATTTAAGTAGAAACACATTCTGGAATTGCAAGTCCTCCTTAGCTTCAGTTTCATAACTGGTTGCTCTACCTTTGGCATAAATTTATACAACTTGTTTAGGCACAACCTGCTTTTATTCGGTCCAAGTCAGAACTCTGGTAAATGATCACATTTTCTTCAGGGATTTTCTGACAGAAATGCAGATGCCTTGATTTACTCAGGCTGGGTTAAATCCTATTTGTTGGATATTAGATTTAAGAAAGGGAAAAGATTTCTCAAAGTCTATACTGGGCATCTGGGATATGACCTGGGAAGAGGGACATGGACTGGTCACATGGTCATATATTGAGTTTCAGTGCACCACCGTGTCCACTAGTCCAGTGTAGGCTTCATGTTCTGTCTCAAATACGAAACTAATCGTTCGTGTTCTGACCACCCCTCTGCATCCACAGAATTGGTTGGGAGTTTTCCAAACTTACCCGAGTCGTGTTTTTAGCTGCTTTAGACTTCAACATCTTGGACATTTTGACTAAGCAATTGCTAACTGAATTGCTGTAGGATTGCTAGGACGCCTCATAGTGCAGATCAACCAGTAAACGTGAGGCACTTGAACGCTACAAGAATGAAAAATGTCAAATCGCTAAACACAAACCTTGAAGTTTGAATTTTACAGCCAATTGCATATTACACGGGAAAAGGCTCATTAGGGCCTTATATATAACATAAGTACCTTAATAAAATAGTGTATATAAATCTAATGTAATGGTGTAGGTTGCCTAAATTAAAAAACGATTCTTCACTTGGTGTTTGTGCACATTTAGCTCCTGATGAAGTCTATAACTAAACAAATGTAAAGGAAGAATTACAAACAATACGTCCATGTTGTCCATATCAATAAGGTTTAATGGCACTAATCCATAACCCTGTCCGTATGTCATTGACAGGGTAACATGCCCCCCCAGTGTTCAAGTCAATGGAAATATTCTCCCTTGGCTGTAAAATCAAACCACTTACCAAATAACCAAATTCTCTATGAGTCAGTTTATATCAACAAGAAGTGAGTAACATGTTTTGATTAATCCATCTCAGTGCCAGCAGCCAGTGCTGAGCTGAAAGATTAATTCACTAATATTTTAACTGTGCAGTCCAGCCCTCGTCATTCTCCTACACTAATAAACTCCAGCCTTGATTAGCAGCGCTTTTGTGAAAAAGAGCCGATTAGAGATCAGAGATTAGAGTCGGAGCTCCGTGAGGCTTAAAGCCTCAGCATGTGGGATCAGGAAGTGGGAGTGAATGAGCGAGTGATGCTGAGAGAAGGCGAGGTGACATTATTTCAGCTCCTTCCTACGTACCCACAATCGATGCATTCGGGTCTGTACATGTGGGCTTAAAATGTTGGCACTGGCATTTACTAACAGTCATTTAAATAAGTCGTTTTCGGTGTTGTATGGGTTCATCATAGCAACCTCAGAATTGAATGAATTTAATGAACAATTGATTTCTCTGTATCCATTAATTAATAAAATTTTTCATCCTGATCAGGGTTGCTGTGGGTCACCTTGAACCTGGCACACACAAACAATTACTCCCTCTCTCCTAGAGGCATTCAAGAGTAGCCAGAATTTTTGGAAAGTGTGAGAAAACACCAATACTTGGTAGAACATGCCAGACTTCAACTGTGACCATTGGTTCTACACCACTAAATTTAATAATAATACACAACACATTAAATTTTTTACTTTGCAACTGAATACAATGCACAGAACTGAAGGTTCTGAAGGTTAAGAGACTTGTTCAGGATCCCAACAGCAGTGGTGCAAAACTTAGCGGTGGAAGTGATGGTAGGGCATGAACCAGTGACCTTGTGGTTGCAAGTAAAGTACCTTATTTAGTCCAGAGCGAATTGACACACGTCCCCTCCGACACGTGTGCAGTAGCCGACTGCATCTTTTTACCTGCCTGAGGCAAGTTCATATGTGGATCAGCCCTGTGCACGGAGAGCCACACCCTGATCAACGTTATTCCTCTACTCTGTGCAGACGCCATCAGTCAGCCAGCAGAGGTCGTAATTGCATCAGTTATGAGGAACCCTATCCGGCTCCCTACCTTGGTTGAACAACAGCCAATCGTCGTTCATGCGGCCGCCCAGCCCAGCCCAGACGGATGACAGAGCTGAGATTCGATAAGATGTATTCGAAATCCCAGCACTGGTTAGCTAGTGTATTTTACCGCTGTGCCACCTGAGCACATTTTCTCTGAATGTCTTTAAACAAGGGATCTTCAAAGAGTTTCCTCACTTTAATATTTTGGTTATGAACGGTGAGGGTGGGAGGAGTAGTGATCGATCGTGTCTGAGAGACTGAGAGATACTTATAGCGCCATCTGATTTCCACCTTTTTGGATGCTCAAAGAAGCTTTAAGGGGAAGAAGATTTTCATGTGGTGATGATGTGAGAGCAGCGCTGCATCAGTGGCTACACGCTCAACCAAAAACGTTTTTGCTGATGGCATTAAAATGTTGGTACGACGCTGGAAAAATGCATCGGAAGGCGACTGTGTAGGAAAGTGATGTGATTTGTTTTTAAAATTCTTAATAAACACTCACAGTTTTACTATCAGTCCCAACTTTTTTATAAATGGGGTTTGTAGTTGCTAAAGTTATGCATCAGTGGCTCTATGGAGACTACAAGTATTAGATCTTTGATGGTAGCGTTTAGGAAGCTGTTCTGAGTCCCGCAGCATCTCTCTAGTTGAGACCCACCAGTGTCAGATGGTGAGATCATCAGTTGTAGAATGAGCACGTTGGAAATGCTGGCAGAGGAACTAACAAGCCGCTCCAAGATCTGAAGTGTGTGTGGAAAGCAGGAGGTGAAGAGTTCATCCCACACACACACACAAAGCACTTTAGCTTGTTAACCAGGCGGTTCTAGTGGCAGGACGCCAGCTCATGATAAGCCAGCGAGGACACTTATTATTTTCATCTCATTTCCATTATTCGCTTCATCCTGGTCAGGTCTGGTTTCAACAAAAAACACTGGGCACAAGGTAGGAATATCCAGACATAACTGATCATGTCTGTGCAGACGCCCGGCCGGCTAAGAGCACAGCCGAGATTTAAACCTGGTGTAAAAGCAATTTAAGCCGTGCCTTCGCGTCCGACAATTAACTGGCAAGTATACCACATATACCAAGCACACCAGCGCCGAGATTCTGAACTCCTCGGTTCGAAACTCGGCGTTGCCACATGTCGACTAGGCGCCATCTAGCAGGCATAATTGGCAGTGCCTGCAGGAAGGGACGACTGGACTATGTGGGCCATTAATCGCTTTATCTTAAATTTTTCCCACTTTTTTCCCCCAATTTTCTCCCCTAATCTAGTCGTGTCCAGGTTGCAGCTGTTGGGCCCTTAACCCTCAATTGCTCATACTGTACACTGTAACTGTACTGTAAATCGCTTTGGATAAAGGCGTCTGCTAAATGCCAAAAATGTAAATGTAAATCAGCCGCAGTCGCACCAGTTATGAGGACCTACGATCCGACTTTTTACCCTCTAACCCTGAACAACAGCCAATCGTTGTTCATGCCGCCCAGCCCAGTCGGAAAGGCAGAGCTGAGATTCGATACGATGTATTCGAAACCCCGACTCTGGTGCGCTAGCGTACTTTACCGCTGCGCCACCTAAGCGGCCATTAATCGCTTTTAATCCTGGTCAGGGTCGCAGTGGGTCTGGTTTCACCAAAAAAACACTGGGCACAAGGTAGGAATATCCAGACATAAACGATCATGTCTGTGCAGACGCCTGGCCGGCTGAGAGCACAGCTGAGATTTAAACCTAGTGTAATAGTGTAATTACTTACTGTATGTTAGTCAGACACTTGAGGGTAAACGTATACAGTTCGGTACTAAAGAGTCAGTTATAGAGTTTACTAGAGCACTTCACTTCCCATTCATGCATCGAAAAGGTTGGCTGAATAAAATAAATACACTATATGACCAAAAGTATTTGGACACCTGACCATGAGCTTGTTGGACGTCTTATTTTAAAAAACAAACTGTATTAAAATAGAGTCAAAAGATCTGATTTGTATGGCCTCACTTGATGCTCCGGTTCATTCCAGAGCTGTTGAGCTGGGCTAAGGTCAGGGCTCTGAGCAGACCACTGGAGAGCTTGCTTTGTGCACGGGGCACAGTCATGCTGAAACAGAAAAGGGCCTTCCCTAAACTGATGCTGCAACATTTGAAGCATGTCATTATATAATTGATTTATTACACCTTTTAGCAACTGTGGCTGAAACACATGAATTTAAAATGTAGAGGCATGAATTAGACCGTGCTGTCTACTGCACTTAAAGAAGAGACATCGGAAACAGAAATCATAACCATCGGCTCTATTTAGGAGCTTGTTATAACCTTACATGGACTGAAAAAACAACAAACAGGTAATAAATAACACAATTGTCATCGCCGTGTAGACGAAAAAATCAACAATAAGAAGTAGGATGCAATTAGAAGTCCTGGTCACATTAGAAGCTCGGCATTCAGTTTGTTTTTTGAAGTGGGCATGGTTGGGCTGCGACTAAAACGTTTGAGTAAGCAAAAGGTTCAGTAAGCAATTCAGCCGTGCCTTAGCATTGTAGCTATACCCAACAAGTGGCTGTCAAATTCCTTCTTTTTTTAAATTTTGTTTATGCATTTTCTCCCTTTTTTTTCCTTTTAGTGCGTCCAATTGCCCGATTGCGTCATGCTTTCCTCTCCACCAATGCCGATCCCTGCTCTGATTGAGGAGAATGAAGCTAACTCACGCCCCTCTGACACATGGGCAGCAGTCGTATGCATTTTATCACCTGCACTTTGACGAGTGCAGTGCAGCTCAGCGTTGTGTACGGAGAGACACACCCTAACGGCACTCTTTTCTCATCTCTGTGCGGGCGCCATCGATCAGCCAGCAGAGGTCGTAACTGCATTAGTTATGAGTTATGAAAGAGACCCTATCCAGCTTTAATATCCCACCCCTATCTGAACAACAGGCCAATCGTTGTTCATGTGGCTGCTCAGCCCAGCCAGATGGCAGAGCTGAGACTCGATACGATGTATTCGAGATCCCAGCTCTGGTGTTCCAGCGTGTGTTTTTACCGCTGCGGCACCTGAGCGACGTTTAATAACACGTTTATAAAGCACACTGCTATCATACATTAAGGTCTTACACTATTTTGGATCAGCTGTGTAGCATCATGAAGCACCACAGCAATTGCACTACGGGTCACATGACTTATTTATTAGTAAAGTGACCAATTTTATGCACAGATTTTGGAATAAAGAACTGTTATGACCGGGTCTTAACATTTTTGATGCTAGAGTTCATGATGCGACTTCTATCCGCCACTATTTTCAACACTAGGAAACAGCAGAGAGCAGCGTGTCCATCTCACCGTTATTCCTTATTACAGGTCCTTGATTTTTCTCCAGAAGGAACGTGAACGAGGCCATTTCTACACCAGACTCTTATCAGTACGAGCTGAAGAAATAAATTAGCTCTGCTCTTAATGGACCACGCAGTCACGGCTCATCTCGGAGCCGAGTGTGTTTGGAAGAACGTTGAACATCTGTACATAACATGTGGACTAACAGGACTGGGGATCAGGCGGATGGCGCTACACACTCATCACCTTTTACATGATGTTAAGATAATAAGCGACGCTTTTCATGTGTGCAGAATGATCTTGGATTTGCTTGTAGATGCTGAAGAACAAGCCGCAGCCGTTAATCTCCTCCAGTCCGGTCGCATCAGAAAATCCATTTTAATCCAGAATATTTAAAACCACACTGATCGATGGTCGAGTCTATTTTTCACCAGTCAGATATAAAGCGATCCGTCAGCCGGCCCGACGTATCCCACAGCGATGAGCAGGACGTCGATGAGGGTCCAGATGCCCAGTCCTCCGAAACTGAAGAGCTTCCCCAGTCCTTCTCTCCACTGACCCAGATAGAAGCGGTCGGCTCCGAACCCACCCAGTGTGATGCTGTTTGGAGCAGGAGGGACGAGAAATCAAACGAAATCAAACAAGTGCATCAGGAAATTCTGAATGTGTGTAAACCTGGTGAAACGTGACACAGGTGAGGCGAGTTACCTGAGCGTCAGCGCTGTGGACCATTTATATCCTCCGGTCCAGTTACAGAAGAGACGCTTCTGGAATTCCCTGTTCCCTGTTCAGAGAGGCAGTTTTACATGGTTATAAGCATTTCATTACCTCACATTACAGTTATATTACACACTATATGGCTGAAAGTATGTGGACACCATGAGCTTGGACCATGAGCTTGTTGGACATCCCATTTCAAAACAAATACGAGGTTCTTCAAAAAGTTTCTGCACTTTTATATTTTGGTTATAAGCGGTGAGGGTGGGAGGAGTAGTAATTGGTCATGTCCACTGATGTCAGTAATGTCAGTTACTCTAATCTGACCACATTTTTTCAGTAACAAGTCATCTAACGAGTTACTATTTCCAATCCAGTAATCAGATTAAAGTTACTTATCCAAGTTACTGTGCGTTACTATTTTTTGTCATTTTCCTTAGTAAAAAGATATACAGTATTTTTGCTTTTTTCTTGCGTCTCGGGGAGTGACGTCTGGCCTATGCGACAATTAAGTCACGAGCTGCGTCCGAAATCGCATACTTACAGAGTACGTACTAGATTGTAGGAAGTATGCACTACTCGGCCGGTAAAAAAGTACATACTTTCAGTACAGAAGTATGCAGTATGCACACAACACCGCTACGCACTACATCCGCCATGTTACCAACGTCAAGTGATGACGTGGGGACGTGAGGACGTGATATCACCATAGTTACAGACTCATTACAAACCCCACTCGCCAAAATTTGGGATATTTATCGTCTTTTTGTTATTTATTTGTCTTTAAAAAATTTTCTTTTATTTATCTTACTAACACTTGTGAACAGAGGACTCCGTTTTCCACGTCTTTCTTGTTTCTTATTATTTTATTTTTTATAAAAACAATTATTTATGTTAAGTTAATTCAAGAGAAACTGTCTATTTTATTTTTATAAAAACGTATTTTTTTCAGGAAATAGTTTTTCAGTTCAACTTTAAATGTCAGGAGATACATTGTTACTGTTAAAAATGCACTTCCAATAAAGTGAGTATTGGCAAAACTGGTTGTCATCTTTATGTTGAGGCGGTGGGGGGTGTTGTCGGCAGCTGCTGAATGTAACTAATAAAGTAACTTGTAATCTAACTTAGTTACTTTTAAAAACAAGTAATCAATAAAGTAACTAAGTTACTTTTTAAAGGAGTAATCAGTATCAGAAATCAGATTACTTTTTCAAGGTAACTATGCCATCACTGGTCATGTCTGAGAGACGCTTATAGTCGTGGTGTATATAGTATAGCTTATAGTCCGGATTTTGCTCCATCTGATTTCCACCTTTTTGGACGCTCAAAGAAGCTTTAAGGGGACGAAGATTTTCATGTGATGATGATGTGAAAGCATCCGTGGCTACGAGCTCAACCAAAAACATTGTTTGCTGATGGCATTAAAAAGTTGGTACGACGCTGGAAAAATGCATCGGAAGGCGACAGTGTAGAAAAGTGACGTCATCCCTCGTAGTATTAAAATACTGTGTGATCTTTTCAGCTGTAACAGCAGCCACAAATTCCCACAGACAATTCCCAGTCTAGTCGTATCCAATTACCCGACTGCATTACGCTTCCTCTGTACTTATGCTGATTTCCACGGCTGATTGAGGAGAGCGACACTCTGCATCTTTTCACCTGCACGAGACGGGTGCATATGCGGATCAGCTTTGTGTACGGAGAGACACACCCTGTCCACATTATTCCTCAGCTCTGTGCAGGCATCATCAATCAGCCAGCAGAGGTCGTAATTGCATAAGTTATGAGGTCCCTATCCGACTTCCCATCCTGTATGAACAACAGGCCAATCGTTGTTCATGTAGCCACCCAGACCAGCCAGATGGCAGTTTGTTTGTTTGTTTATTAGGATTTTAACATCATGTTTTACACTTTTGGTTACATTCATGACAGGAATGGTAGTTACTCATTACACAAGATTCATCAGTTCACAAGTTTAATATTGAACACAGTCATGGACAATTTAGTATCTCCAGTTCACCTCACTTGCACGTCTTTGGACTGTGGAAGGAAACCGGAGCACCCGGAGGAAACCCACACAGACAAGGGGAGAACACGCAAACTCCACACAGAAAGGACCCGGACCGCCCCACCTGGGGATCGAACCCAGGACCTTCTTGCTGTGAGGTGACCGTGCTACCCACTGGATAGCCGAGTTTCAAACCGATGAGTGTTTCACCGCTGCACCACCTGAGCGGCCACAAATTCCCACAGACGTCCGTCAAAGTCTTGTGATAAGCCTTCTCTGCTATAGATAAAAAGATCACATAAGAGACACTCTGTATTAATAGCATTTGTTTTTTTAATTAAGATGTCAAGTGTCCAAATACTTTTGACCATACAGTGTATATTTAGATACTGTAGCTGCACCAAATACCAAATGTAATTTATTTCTGGTGCAGAGAGAATCAGGTTTTGTGGGATGTGTGAGATACATGCTGCGTCTATAATGGATTTAAAATTCATTCCATTATTATACAGAAGCTTTTACACGTTTTCTTTTGCTTCGGCATAATTATACAGAAACTAAAAGCACATCTACTCATCTATTCTACCCTTTATAACCAAGATTTTCTCTCTTCTTCATTTCCTGTTCGGCTCTTTTAACACCAAGGTCAGTCGCACACTCACAGACGATTTTATTCAAGCTTCTTTGTATGAATGAGGGAGCTTTTAGAAGCTCCTTTAAAACTGGAGGGCGATATTATCACCCGCATTACTTGTATCGCCTCAAGCATGTCTGGGAGACCGTCTGAATGAATTCTTAGCAGCTCGGCCGCGGGGGAACACTGTGCAGAATCGAGTGCACCAATATAGCCGCAGTACACACGGGGGATATGAGAGAAGTGGGCGAGCAGTCGTAAAAGCATTAGTACTAAACGGGTCCAAGCGGAGCTTGTGTCTTTTTAGGTTAACATACACGTGCACAGCTGGAAGAAGGAAAGTTTGGAACTGGCAGATCGCTACTGCAAATATACAGAATGAAAGGGCGGCACGGTGGCTAAGTGGGTAGCACTGTCGCCTCACAGCAAGAAGGTCCTGGGTTCGATCTCCAGGTGGAGAGGTCCGGGTCCTTTCTGTGTGGAGTTTGCATGTTCTCCACGTGTCTTTGTGGGTTTTCTCCGGGTGCTCCGGTTTCCTCCCACAGTCCAAAGACGTGCAAGTGAGGTGAACTGGACATACAAAATTGTCCAGGACTGTGTTTGGTATGGCCTTGTGAACTGATGAATCTTGAGTAATGAGCAACTACCGTTCCAGTCATGAATGTAACCAAAAGTGTAAAACATGACGTTAAAATCATAATAAACAAACAAACAGAATGATAGGTCCTCTAGATCAGGGGTGTCAAACTCACGGCCCGCGGGCCAGATCCGGCCCGCCGCGTCATTTGATCCGGCCCGCGAGAGCTTAAACGACTGTACGATTGTTGTGATGGTTCGAGTCGTTACAGAGACGCGCTTATAATTTAATGCGCTCCTGCGCCTTTAAGAGACAACGTGACATTGTAGTCATGGCAACTAACTTTAACCTTCGCTAAAAAGCCATGTGACTTTTACGGCAAAAGAACGCGGGGTAGCGTAGTCAGTAATGTAAACAATAATAAATAAATACAAATAATTATCTTGCAATATAATACCCAAGCATCGTCTGTAAGTAGTGGCGTTTATATTCTCAGTTGTTAGTAAATGTTTAGTGAGTATATCACAGCGTTTTAGTTACAAATTTACCGTAATTAAATACTGTTGTTACTGTTACTATAGCAATTAGTATCTTTACACACAATTTTAACTCGTTATTTTACGTTTGGTTAAATCTCATATTGTACCAGATGTAACACTTGACTACAGCTGTGTGCTTTTACTGTATTAAGTTCTTTATTGTTTTTATTGTTTGTATTTTTACTTCATTCTGGTGCACACAGTGTATCACACAGCTGGGGAGCAAATAAACCGACTGTATTCTGAAGAGAGCTGTCTGTCTGTCTGTCTGTCTGTCTGTCTGTCTAGCTGAGAAAGGGGGATAAACTATTAGTGAGGGCAGAATGATTGTCTTAAAAATACACTGTAAAATCCTAAATAAACGGCATATTTCAAAATGCATGCTGATTTTGTGACCTGCAAAGTGACACATCCCGCCAGTAGATGATGTTACACATATTTACACATGATTCTAAAATGTACAAGAAGATAATTAAGAAAATTAAGCATAAGGAGGAAATTTAATGAAAGTGAAAACAAGTTTGTGCTTCAGGAAGAGAAACCGGTGCGTCTCTTGTGTTATGAGGCCGTGTCTGTGGTAAAGTAGAACAATATAAATGCAGAATTCAGCCTCCAAAAAAACCAGCAATGTGACTGCAATCACAGCAGGATACGTTACAATCGGCCCTTTGAGGGCCACCATAATGCTGATGTGGCCCTCGGTGAAAATGAGTTTGACGCCCCTGTTCTAGATGTAAATAATGACCCTTTCTATTATTAAAGCCTTAATCTAAACATACTGTCACATTTGTTGTTCTGGTCATATCTGTTTCCCCCAGTTTCATTAGTCACTCTTTCGTCCAGCTACACAAAAGGAAGAAAAATCCATACCCAAGCAGTTGACATGGTCCAGAACCTTGCAGGTGGCGTTGTAGCGTTTGCGGGGACAGGAAACGGTCATGCACGTGGTGGAGACGTTGCAGTGGTACTGTGATGGATGAAGCTGCCAACAAAACTGACAGTCCACCGTCAGATTAAAGGTCTTCTGTTGCTGCTTAGAGCCGTCCTGAAAATACACAGCACAGCACACAGAGCCGGGATTATCAAAGGGGGTCTGGAGAACATTTCGGTCATCAAAGTGTGAACATGAGACGAATCTGCATTTGTGTGGAATAAGCGTCAGATCCAGTGTTACAGCTCCACATGTATCTGTGTTTATCTGGATTTTCCTCCCTGTTTCACTTTTAATCTTGTGTTACAGCTCGAGCTTCTGAGAAATTGTCTAAAGAGTCTAAAACGCTTCTGGTTAAAAAAAAGCTTAATGTAGTTCAATGTATTAAAAGAACCACACAAAAACTTCTTTTAATTATACAGCAGTGCAAAAGCGGTTTTGTCACTTCTCATGTGAATGCGCCGTTGCTGAACGGAATACGGTATTCCAAGATCAAGCATCTCCACGATTAAGAAGCGTAAGAAAACAATAAAGAGGTAAATGTAAAGTGCAGCTTTTATTGTATTTAACTGTTTTTAATTGTATTTCAGTGTGTTTATATTATATTTGTGTTATTTTCAGTGTACAAGCGTCAAAAACAATCTCATTGTTTTACATGAGCCTAAAATATGTGCAGTTTCACAGGACCATGGACGCATTAACAGGTTTCCCAAACATCCTTATAGGAAAAAATACCTTGAAATTATATATATATATACTGTATATATATATATATATATATATATATATATATATATATATATATATATATATATATATATATATATATATATACACACACATACAGTGTATCACAAAAGTGAGTACACCCCTCACATTTCTGCAAATATTTTATTATATCTTTTCATGGGACAACACTATAGACATGAAACTTGGATATAACTTAAGAGTAGTCAGTGTACAACTTGTATAGCAGTGTAGATTTACTGTCTTCTGAAAATAACTCAACACACAGCCATTAATGTCTAAATAGCTGGCAACATAAGTGAGTACACCCCACAGTGAACATGTCCAAATTGTGCCCAAATGTGTCGTTGTCCCTCCCTGGTGTCATGTGTCAAGGTCCCAGGTGTAAATGGGGAGCAGGGCTGTTAAATTTGGTGTTTTGGGTACAATTCTCTCATACTGGCCACTGGATATTCAACATGGCACCTCATGGCAAAGAACTCTCTGAGGATGTGAGAAATAAAATTGTTGCTCTCCACAAAGATGGCCTGGGCTATAAGAAGATTGCTAACACCCTGAAACTGAGCTACAGCATGGTGGCCAAGGTCATCCAGCAGTTTTCCAGGACAGGTTCCACTCGGAACAGGCTTCGCCAGGGTCGACCAAAGAAGTTGAGTCCACGTGTTCGGCGTCGTATCCAGAGGTTGGCTTTAAAAAATAGACACATGAGTGCTGCCAGCATTGCTGCAGAGGTTGAAGACGTGGGAGGTCAGCCTGTCAGTGCTCAGACCATACGCCGCACACTGCATCAACTCGGTCTGCATGGTCGTCATCCCAGAAGGAAGCTGACGCACAAGAAAGCCAGCAAACAGTTTGCTGAAGACAAGCAGTCCAAGAACATGGATTACTGGAATGCCCTGTGGTCTGACGAGACCAAGATAAACTCGTTTGGCTCAGATGGTGTCCAGCATGTGTGGCGGCGCCCTGGTGAGAAGTACCAAGACAACTGTATCTTGCCTACAGTCAAGCATGGTGGTGGTAGCATCATGGCCTTGGGCTGCATGAGTGTTGCTGGCACTGGGGAGCTGCAGTTCATTGAGGGAAACATGAATTCCAACATGTACTGTGACATTCTGAAACAGAGCATGATCCCCTCCCTTCGAAAACTGGGCCTCATGGCAGTTTTCCAACAGGATAACGACCCCAAACACAACCTCCAAGATGACAACTGCCTTGCTGAGGAAGCTAAGGGTAACGGTGATGGACTAAACCCAATTGAGCACCTGTGGCGCATCCTCAAGTGGAAGATGGAGGAGTTCAAGGTGTCTAACATCCACCAGCTCCGTGATGTCATCATGGAGGAGTGGAAGAGGATTCCAGTAGCAACCTGTGCAGCTCTGGTGAATTCCATGCCCAGGAGGGTTAAGGCAGTGCTGGATAATAATGGTGGTCACACAAAATATTGACACTTTGGGCACAATTTGGACATGTTCACTGTGGGGTGTACTCACTTATGTTGCAGCTATTTAGACATTAATGGCTGTGTGTTGAGTTATTTTCAGAAGACAGTAAATCTACACTGCTATACAAGTTGTACACTGACTACTCTAAGTTATATCCAAGTTTTATTTCTATAGTGTTGTCCCATGAAAAGATATAATAAAATATTTGCAGAAATGTGAGGGGTGTACTCACTTTTGTGATACACTGTATATACATACAGTGTATCACAAAAGTGAGTACACCCCTCACATTTCTGCAGATATTTAAGTATATCTTTTCATGGGACAACACTGACAAAATGACACTTTGACACAATGAAAAGTAGTCTGTGTGCAGCTTATATAACAGTGTAAATTTATTCTTCCCTCAAAATAACTCAATATACAGCCATTAATGTCTAAACCACCGGCAACAAAAGTGAGTACACCCCTAAGAGACTACACCCCTAAATGTCCAAATTGAGCACTGCTTGTCATTTTCCCTCCAAAATGTCATGTGATTTGTTAGTGTTACTAGGTCTCAGGTGTGCATAGGGAGCAGGTGTGTTCAATTTAGTAGTACAGCTCTCACACTCTCTCATACTGGTCACTGAAAGTTCCAACATGGCACCTCATGGCAAAGAACTCTCTGAGGATCTTAAAAGACGAATTGTTGCGCTACATGAAGATGGCCAAAGCTACAAGAAGATTGCCAACACCCTGAAACTGAGCTGCAGCACAGTGGCCAAGATCATCCAGCATTTTAAAAGAGCAGGGTCCACTCAGAACAGACCTCGCGTTGGTCGTCCAAAGAAGCTGAGTGCACGTGCTGAGCGTCACATCCAACTGCTGTCTTTGAAAGATAGGCGCAGGAGTGCTGTCAGCATTGCTGCAGAGATTGAAAAGGTGGGGGGTCAGCCTGGCAGTGCTCAGACCATACGCCGCACACTACATCAAATTGGTCTGCATGGCTGTCACCCCAGAAGGAAGCCTCTTCTGAAGTCTCTACACAAGAAAGCCCGCAAACAGTTTGCTGAAGACATGTCAACAAAGGACATGGATTACTGGAACCATGTCCTATGGTCTGATGAGACCAATATTAATTTGTTTGGTTCAGATGGTCTCAAGCATGTGTGGCGGCAATCAGGTGAGGAGTACAAAGATAAGTGTGTCATGCCTACAGTCAAGCATGGTGGTGGGAATGCCATGGTCTGGGGCTGCATGAGTGCAGCAGGTGTTGGGGAGTTACATTTCATTGAGGGACACATGAACTCCAATATGTACTGTGAAATACTGAAGCAGAGCATGATCCCCTCCCTCCGGAAACTGGGTCGCAGGGCAGTGTTCCAGCATGATAATGACCCCAAACACACCTCTAAGACGACCACTGCTTTATTGAAGAGGCTGAGGGTAAAGGTGATGGACTGGCCAAGCATGTCTCCAGACCTAAACCCAATAGAACATCTTTGGGGCATCCTCAAGCGGAAGGTGGAGGAGTGCAAAGTCTCGAATATCCGCCAGCTCCGTGATGACGTCATGGAGGAGTGGAAAAGCATTCCAGTGGCAACCTGTGAAGCTCTGGTAAACTCCATGCCCAGGAGAGTTAAGGCAGTTCTGGGAAATAATGGTGGCCACACAAAATATTGACACTTCAGGAACTTTCACTAAGGGGTGTACTCACTTTTGTTGCCAGTGGTTTAGACATTAATGGCTGTATATTGAGTTATTTTGAGGGAAGAATAAATTTACACTGTTATATAAGCTGCACACAGACTACTTTTCATTGTGTCAAAGTGTCATTTTGTCAGTGTTGTCCCATGAAAAGATATACTTAAATATCTGCAGAAATTTGAGGGGTGTACTCACTTTTGTGATACACTGTATATACATACATATAAATTATGGTAGGATACGAACCACACAGTGCACTTCGTTCTTCGCTGTGCAGGTGAAATTGGTCGGCTTGCCGTAGCTGCAGTTGTGATGGTATGCGCAGGAGAAGCAATCGGCTGGTAATTTACTGCAGTCTCCTCCGCTGGGACACAAGGCTGTGTGATCCTCAACAGCAGTCGGACGCTCTGATAGAAATCAACAGAAAAAAGTCCAATTTCATTTCACACATGATTACAGTGAGGAAACACTGAGCCTCCAGAATGACGGAGCAACAGACAGCTCACTGCATGGGACACGTACGGCGAGGCAGACTAACACTTCTAGTTATTTCTGTGACCTGATTGGAACACATGCATCTTTGTGCAAAATTTAACTTGAATCCATTTGTCACTAATTATTTTATTAGGATTTTAACGTCATGTTTTACAAACTTTCATTACATTTATGACAGGACAGGTAGTTACTGCTTAGATTCATCAGTTCAAGTTTTAATGTCAAACACAGTCATGGACAATTTTGTATCTCCAGTTCACCTCACTTGCACGTCTTTGGACTGTGGGAGGAAACCGGAGCTCTCGGAGGAGACCCACGCAGACACGGGGAGAACATACAAACTCCACACAGAAAGGACCCGGACCGGGATCGAACCCAGGAGCTTCTTGCTGTGAGGCGACAGTGCTACCCACCGAATCACTGTGCCATCCCCATTTGTCAAAACGGACATGAAACAACATCTTTACCATCGACGAGAAGCTGCTGGAATGCCGGTAACTGATTACATTCAAGCAGGCTTTAACTGGATTCACCTCTTCCTGCCAACATTAGTGTTTGTACTAAAGCATGATGCAAAATCTCCTCATCATTCCACACAGAGCCACACCAGCCGAGATTAACATGCAGACATCATACCGACACCAAACAGCTCCCATCTGTGTTTTTATAGTAGTATTAAACAGTATTTAATAGTATGTTAAACTAGGGGTTTTCAACCTGTGGGGCGTACTTGTCTGGGGGGGCACGAGTGCCTGACCGGAGGGCGTGGCATTACGAGATTATTTTACTTCTAAAACTAAAGCAATTCATTTTTCACCCACGGGAGACAGATTTCATTACTCTAACTGACCACGCTCACACGCACGTTTAATGTTATTCAGTTCCGTCTGAAAAAAACCTTCAAAATAGGGCTCACAGCGAAGATAACCGGTGTCAAAAGCAACGACCGCTGTTATAGGACGTGTTTGTGTCTTTAAGAGAGACGCTCTGTTCACAGTATCGATTATAAGTGACTCGGGAGTCGATTCATTCTAAGCGCAGCATAAGTTTCTTTTCTCAGTCATCTCTCCGTGTTTACTGTTATAATGAATGTTGCGGTTGTAAATAAACACCAACTACTACAGAACATTCTGTGTGACTCGCTTACCTTAAAAAGCTCAGGCTTAATTATACTGAGTATTACCACAGAGTCAGAGTCGTTCTGCCTGTGGAGCTAAACGTTTTCTGTCAGAGCAGATGATCCCGAACTAACCAACTTAGTAATTGATGAACTTTTGTCTATGCTTGACTCTGTGAAGTAACGTTTTCTGCTCTCATCTACATCAAAAAGCAAGAACCGCTTATGATTTACCAAAGTGAACCACGAATTTATATAATGTGCTGATAGAATCGGCTCAGATGGGGTCGGACTGTATTATCTTTGTAAAGTAATATTTTCAATCAGCAAAATTGCATCATATGTATGATGTGCACAACATTAATTACGTTATTTTAGCTTGTCAGAAGCTTTCTCAATGATTTCTGTGCGGTGGTTGACGAAGGGGAGGGGGCGTGGCGCAAGTTTGTCCCATTGTTTATTATTTAAATAATATAAAAGCATAAAAAAACTTTACACTCTTGGTTCCAAGGGTGCCATACCATGCCTGACTCTGCACTCTGACCCAAGCTTCCAAACATACTGGGATATGTGGGAACTGAACTTCATTGTACTATACACATGTACATGTATATACGACAAATAACGGCATTTCATTTTATTCCATCTGCCTTAGATTACATAGTAGTGATCAGAAGGTCAAGTTGCCACTCTTAGGTCCAAAAGCAAGATTATAAACCCACAGCTGCTTGAATTGTAATTGAACACAATTAAAATTGGAATTGATTAAGTGGCTGCTAATGACGATGACGTATAATAATAATAATCCATTTTATTTATGGCGCCTTTCAAAACACTCAAGGACACCTTACAAAAGCAAGAAAGTAACAGACATCAATAAACCATTAAAATCTAATAGAAAAATCAATAAAGATAAATACAATAAAATCAATACAATCTCTAAACAGTCAAATGTAATCACTATTAAACAAATATTGGGGTAGTAGTACTAATCAAGTTTGAAAGATTAGTAGAAGGCTAGCTTGAAGAGGTGAGTTTTAAGTTGGGATTTAAAAGTAGAGAAACAATCGATAGTATGGATATGGATTGGGAGGGTGTTCCAGAGAGAAGGGGCAGAGTGGCTAAAAGCCCTCGCACCAATAGTCGACAGGCGGACAGAAGGAATAGAAAGCTGGAAGGCTGAGGAAGACCTAAGAGTGCGGGTGGGATTGTAGAATTGGAGTAAATCGGAGATGTAAGAGGGTGCTAGACCATGTAGAGCTTTGAATGTGAATAACAAGATCTTAAAGTGTATGCGATAATTTACGGGGAGCCAGTGAAGCTGTCTGAGAACTGGAGTGATGTGATTAGTTGAGGGTGAGCCAGAGATAATCCGTGCAGCGGAGTTTTGGACTAGTTGGAGTTTTTGTAATGATTTATGAGGTAAGCCGAATAGGATTGAATTACAGTAGTCAATTCGGGATGTTACCAGCGCATGGACGAGAATGGCAGTACTTGTTTGACTGAGGAACGGGCGTAGGCGGTTGATATTCCTTAAGTGGAAGTAGGCAGATTGTGTAATGTTATTGATGTGTGCTTTGAAAGAAAGATGACTGTCAAGAACAACACCCAGGCTTTTAACCTGGGAAGAAGGCGAAATGACAGAGTTTTCAAAGTTCAAAGTAAACGATTTGGTTTTGGCGAGAGTGGTCTTAGTTCCCACAAGGAGAATTTGGGTTTTATCTGTATTAACCATCAGGAAGTTTTTAGAGAACCAGTTTTTAGTTTCGTCTAAGCAGTCAGATAGGGTAGAAGGTGGGAGCAAGGCATTAGGTTTAGTGGATAAGTATAGTTGGGTGTCATCAGCATAACAGTGGAATTGGATTTTATGTTTCCTAAATATTTGACCAACAGGTAGAAGGTAAATAATAAATAAGAGAGGTCCTAGAACAGAGCCCTGTGGGACACCACAAACAACTTCAGATGGGTGAGACTAAAAATGTTTGAGTTGAACGAACTGGCTACGACCATTAATGTATGTCGACTAGGAGCCAGACCTTCTCAACCGATATCACTCTCTGTCCTCACAAATGATCTTTTGACTGGATGGGCACAAAATTCCCACAGACACAATCTAAAACATAGTACAAACCTTTTTTTATAAGAGTGAAGACTGTTATTGCTGCAAAGCGTGGCAACTTGATATTAAAACCAAACATACTTTGTTCACCTACTTTACTTAATCCTATAATACAATAATCAAAGGTGAGAACCAAACCATGCAGCTGTACAGAGAGCTGGTGCTGCGTACTGAGGGCCGGTCGGGTGTGTTTCAAATGAACACTTTCTCTGTACAGACTGTAGCTTTGCTCCTAATTAGAATCAAGCGTAAGAAACAAGATTTTTAACCAAAAGCATTAATCGAACAACGACTTCTTCCCTGTTCATCGGTTAATCACTGACATCCCCAGGTAAAAAGCTCATTAGACGTAGGTTGAGAGATTATTGTTTGTAAATGTTAATCTGTATGATAAAAGACTAAACGCTGCTGAACAAACAAAAATTGGCTGTAATGGCTGCATTTCAGGTTAGAAGTAAAACAAAACAAAAAAAATGCCAAAATACTGTTGTATAAAATAACACAAATGTTGGAAACACACACACGGAAAGCCAAAATTACAAACCATGATGCTGCCGCCTTACCTGATGGTGGTGTCGACACCGTTGAACCGACTGGACTCGGTATAGCTGGGTTGTGCTGGGGTGTGTACGGTGGTTCTTGAGCCACATGTGCAGAGGTCAGGTACCCTGTACAACAAAGAGAGACATATTAACTTCACAAATATCTACGATAATCTGAAGATTAGGAAAAAAAGTGAAGTGTACAGTTAGAAAACTTTCTCTAGTCTTTTATCAGTTGACACTTATATTTTCCCAGCATTCGTAATAATGTGGGCTACTGTCAATAATTGTATACACAGGGTCATCTTCTTTGTGTTAGTATATATATATACAGTGTATCACAAAAGTGAGTACACCCCTCACATTTCTGCAGATATTTAAGTATATCTTTTCATGGGACAACACTGACAAAATGACACTTTGACACAATGAAAAGTAGTCTGTGTGCAGCTTATATAACAGTGTAAATTCATTCTTCCCTCAAAATAACTAAATGTACAGCCATTAATGTCTAAACCACCGGCAACAAAAGTGAGTACACCCCTTAGTGAAAGTTCCTGAAGTGTCAATATTTTGTGTGGCCACCATTATTTCCCAGAACTGCCTTAACTCTCCTGGGCATGGAGTTTACCAGAGCTTCACAGGTTGCCACTGGAATGCTTTTCCACTCCTCCATGACGACATCACGGAGCTGGCGGATATTCGAGACTTTGCGCTCCTCCACCTTCCGCTTGAGGATGCCCCAAAGATGTTCTATTGGGTTTAGGTCTGGAGACATGCTTGGCCAGTCCATCACCTTTACCCTCAGCCTCTTCAATAAAGCAGTGGTCGTCTTAGAGGTGTGTTTGGGGTCATTATCATGCTGGAACACTGCCCTGCGACCCAGTTTCCGGAGGGAGGGGATCATGCTTTGCTTCAGTATTTCACAGTACATATTGGAGTTCATGTGTCCCTCAATGAAATGTAACTCCCCAACACCTGCTGCACTCATGCAGCCCCAGACCATGGCATTCCCACCACCATGCTTGACTGTAGGCATGACGCACTTATCTTTGTACTCCTCACCTGATTGCCGCCACACATGCTTGAGACCATCTGAACAAAACAAATTAATCTTGGTCTCATCAGACCATAGGACATGGTTCCAGTAATCCATGTCCTTTGTTGACATGTCTTCAGCAAACTGTTTGCGGGCTTTCTTGTGTAGAGACTTCAGAAGAGGCTTCCTTCTGGGGTGACAGCCATGCAGACCAATTTGATGTAGTGTGCGGCGTATGGTCTGAGCACTGACAGCCTTACCCCCCACCTTTTCAATCTCTGCAGCAATGCTGACAGCACTCCTGCGCCTATCTTTCAAAGACAGCAGTTGGATGTGACGCTGAGCACGTGCACTCAGCTTCTTTGGACGACCAACGCAAGGTCTGTTCTGAGTGGACCCTGCTCTTTTAAAACGCTGGATGATCTTGGCCACTGTGCTGCAGCTCAGTTTCAGGGTGTTGGCAATCTTCTTGTAGCCTTGGCCATCTTCATGTAGCGCAACAATTCGTCTTTTAAGATCCTCAGAGAGTTCTTTGCCATGAGGTGCCATGTTGGAACTTTCAGTGACCAGTATGAGAGAGTGTGAGAGCTGTACTACTAAATTGAACACACCTGCTCCCTATGCACACCTGAGACCTAGTAACACTAACGAGTCACATGACATTTTGGAGGGAAAATGACAAGCAGTGCTCAATTTGGACATTTAGGGGTGTAGTCTCTTAGGGGTGTACTCACTTTTGTTGCCAGTGGTTTAGACATTAATGGCTGTATATTGAGTTATTTTGAGGGAAGAATAAATTTACACTGTTATATAAGCTGCACACAGACTACTTTTCATTGTGTCAAAGTGTCATTTTGTCAGTGTTGTCCCATGAAAAGATATACTTAAATATTTGCAGAAATGTGAGGGGTGTACTCACTTTTGTGATACACTGTATATATATATACAGTGTATCACAAAAGTGAGTACACCCCTCACATTTCTGCAGATATTTAAGTATATCTTTTCATGGGACAACACTGACAAAATGACACTTTGACACAATGAAAAGTAGTCTGTGTGCAGCTTATATAACAGTGTAAATTTATTCTTCCCTCAAAATAACTCAATATACAGCCATTAATGTCTAAACCACCGGCAACAAAAGTGAGTACACCCCTTAGTGAAAGTTCCTGAAGTGTCAATATTTTGTGTGGCCACCATTATTTCCCAGAACTGCCTTAACTCTCCTGGGCATGGAGTTTACCAGAGCTTCACAGGTTGCCACTGGAATGCTTTTCCACTCCTCCATGACGACATCACGGAGCTGGCGGATATTCGAGACTTTGCGCTCCTCCACCTTCCGCTTGAGGATGCCCCAAAGATGTTCTATTGGGTTTAGGTCTGGAGACATGCTTGGCCAGTCCATCACCTTTACCCTCAGCCTCTTCAATAAAGCAGTGGTCGTCTTAGAGGTGTGTTTGGGGTCATTATCATGCTGGAACACTGCCCTGCGACCCAGTTTCCGGAGGGAGGGGATCATGCTCTGCTTCAGTATTTCACAGTACATATTGGAGTTCATGTGTCCCTCAATGAAATGTAACTCCCCAACACCTGCTGCACTCATGCAGCCCCAGACCATGGCATTCCCACCACCATGCTTGACTGTAGGCATGACACACTTATCTTTGTACTCCTCACCTGATTGCCGCCACACATGCTTGAGACCATCTGAACCAAACAAATTAATCTTGGTCTCATCAGACCATAGGACATGGTTCCAGTAATCCATGTCCTTTGTTGACATGTCTTCAGCAAACTGTTTGCGGGCTTTCTTGTGTAGAAACTTCAGAAGAGGCTTCCTTCTGGGGTGACAGCCATGCAGACCAATTTGATGTAGTGTGCGGCGTATGGTCTGAGCACTGACAGGCTGACCCCCCACCTTTTCAATCTCTGCAGCAATGCTGACAGCACTCCTGCGCCTATCTTTCAAAGACAGCAGTTGGATGTGACGCTGAGCACGTGCACTCAGCTTCTTTGGACGACCAACGCGAGGTCTGTTCTGAGTGGACCCTGCTCTTTTAAAACGCTGGATGATCTTGGCCACTGTGCTGCAGCTCAGTTTCAGGGTGTTGGCCATCTTCTTGTAGCCTTGGCCATCTTCATGTAGCGCAACAATTCGTCTTTTAAGATCCTCAGAGAGTTCTTTGCCATGAGGTGCCATGTTGGAACTTTCAGTGACCAGTATGAGAGAGTGTGAGAGCTGTACTACTAAATTGAACACACCTGCTCCCTATGCACACCTGAGACCTAGTAACACTAACAAATCACATGACATTTTGGAGGGAAAATGACAAGCAGTGCTCAATTTGGACATTTAGGGGTGTAGTCTCTTAGGGGTGTACTCACTTTTGTTGCCGGTGGTTTAGACATTAATGGCTGTATATTGAGTTATTTTGAGGGAAGAATAAATTTACACTGTTATATAAGCTGCACACAGACTACTTTTCATTGTGTCAAAGTGTCATTTTGTCAGTGTTGTCCCATGAAAAGATATACTTAAATATCTGCAGAAATGTGAGGGGTGTACTCACTTTTGTGATACACTGTATATATATATATATATATATATATATATATATATACTATGTTTATATATAGGCAAAAGTTTCGGGACACCTCGCCTTATTATTTAATTCATGTGTCACAAGAAAAAAACTCCAGTGTCCTTCTCAAAACAGCCCCACTGAACAGCTCTGGAATGAACTGGAACATCAGCTAAGGCTTTTTTGACCAACATCAGTGCCCAGCCATTCAAATGCTCTTTGACTGAATGGGCACAAATTCCCACAATCTTGAGAGAAGCCTTCACAGAAAAATGGCTGTAGTTAGCTAAAATATCACAGAGGTCACTCTTTTTTTAATAGGATTTGTTTTTGTAATTGGATGATATATATATATATAATTTTGAGACGATCAAATGTATAAATATACTGTATAAGCTAATGTGCATGGCAGGTGTAGCTATATAAAAATTGGACTATGCACAGTCCTGCTTGGCAGTAAATAAATATAAATAAAACATAAATGAGCATAATATTTCATAATAAGTGACATAATAAACATACATTATTAAAAAAAACGTTTTTGATACAGGACTATTGTCAAGAATTTCCACATCAAGCGGCTGATGTGAGGGCTGGATCCTAATAACTGTTCCTCCCTTAAATTAGTGCACTACGTTAACATAAGAATGAATAACCGTTAACCCTAGTTAGTGCACTAGCTATACTGACTACGAAGTAATTTAAGATTACTTCGCAGCTAACGCTAACGCTAGTTATATTACCTATTAATGCGGCTATGCTAGGTAGCTATCTTCCTAATCAATGGTTCAAAACAAAAACATACATATTTATAAATGTCATTCATACCATCTGCAGATCTAAGAAATATATTAGTGAATAGCAAAAACACGAAGCCATATTTCCTCATAATGCTCCGTCCTCTTTCAAAAATCTCATAAAAGCGGTTAGCATCCATGTTGTTATTTTCCCATCCGTATTCCGAAGCCCCGCCTCCTGCGTCGTGATTGGGTTACAAGATGATTGACAAGCACGACTGTCCAATCAGAGACCTGTCAGTAATGACTTTATGGCTAATTATACTGTAGTTATACACCAATAAAGCATAACATTATGACCACCTCCTTGTTTCTACACTCACTGTCCATGTTATCAGCTCCACTTACCATATAGAAGCACTTTGTAGTTCTACAATTACTGACTGTAGTCTATCTGTTTCTCTGCATGCTTTGTTAGCCCCCTTTTCACCTTGTTCTTCAATGGTCAGGACCCCCACAGGACCACCACAGAGCAGGTATTATTTAGGTGGTGGCTCATTCTCAGCACTGCAGTGACACTGACATGGTGGTGGTGTGTTAGTGTGTGTTGTGCTGGTATGAGTGGATCAGACACAGCAGCGCTGCTGGAGTTTTTAAACACCTCACTGTCACTGCTGGACTGAGAATAGTCCACCAACCAAAAACATCCAGCCAACAGCGCCCCGTGGGCAGCGTCCTGTGACCACTGATGAAGGTCTAGAAGATGACCGACTCAAACAGCATCAATAGATGAGCGATCGTCTCTGACTTTACATCTACAAGGTGGACCAACTAGGTAGGAGTGTCTAATAGAGTGGACAGTGAGTGGACACAGTATTTAAAAACTCCAGCAGCGCTGCTGTGTCTGATCCACTCATGCCAGCACAACACACACTGACACACAGTCAGTGTCACTGCAGTGCTGAGAATGATCCACCACCTAAATAATACCTGCTCTGTGGTGGTCCTGTGGGGGTCCTGACCATTAAAGAACAGGGTGAAATACATTAAATGCTTTCAATGCAGGTGCACTCCAGTGACCTGCACAGAGCTCTGACCACAGCTCCAGTGAATTGCTTTTAAATGAATTGGAATGCTGACTGTGAGCCAGACCTCCGTGTCCACTGCACTGGTGGAGTTGCTGTATAGTGTTATGGAAGAAATTAGATTTATTCTTAATATTTTTTAAAGTTTAGTAAAGGCTGTTTTGTTTGATCTTTTGTTATATTGTGCTGGAGTGGAGACTTGAGTTTTGACTACAGAGATAAGCAGCTACTGTTAAGCAATAACAGGGGAAGCAAATGGGGGTAATCGTTAACAGGGTGGAGACTTCTAAGATAATATGGGGACTTCAAATGCCCAAACTCCTTTTGTTGGAATAGTGAAGTGAGGGGTAATAAAACAATAAAGTGAGGGGTAGTGAAACAGTAAAGTGAGAGGAGGGGTATAAAAGGTCATTCACAAGTCTGTCTGGGGTTCTTTTTTTTTAGCTTGCATACAGCTGTAAAGAACCCACGGCAGTGTTTTTTGATTTAATAAATCTTCTTCAATCCAGTCCACGGGTATTGTTTAATTTATTTTATATTCTCACCACATTTTTTCTATTACAATTGCAACACTGGCCACAGAGACCTGGGTTCCTAATAATGTGTTTGTAAAATGATTTTCATGAATTGAATTTATTAACTGAGTGCCCCAGGCTGCAGTGGGTCCAGTGCCGCATGGAAACACTAAATGCTTGGACACACACACATAACCCTACAGTTGTAAGAGACTTGATAGCTTGAGTGATTTCGGCATTTGTTATTTTCAGTGATAATCGCTTAAATACTTTTGGAAAAGTATAAGGTGACATTTTGGGGTTTCTTCTCATTCTTTATAAAAAATGACCACTGTTCCATGTACTTTCTACTTACAATTTCTTTAGCAGATAATCTTGGAAGCAGTAGTTGCTTAAAAATTACAAGTAGAACATCTCAAATTCATGTTTTACCCATTCCCCAGTGTTCTAATAACTCAGGCACAATCCCAAGACATAAATGTGCCCTGTAGGAGAGTAATTAAAAAGTTTCGGCCTCATCTGTAGGGTCATTTAGGAGCAGTGTATAAATCTGTGTGTTAGAACTGCATGTTCATGTGCAGTGGGGGGCGGCACGGTGGCTAAGTGGGTAGCACTGTCGCCTCACAGCAAGAAGGTCCTGGGTTCAATCCTTAGGTGAAGCAATACGGGTCCTTTCTGTGTGGAGTTTGCATGTTCTCTCTGTGTCTGTGTGGGTTTCCTCCGGGAGCTGCGGTTTCCTCTCACAGTCCAAAGACGTGCAAGTGAGGTGAATTAGAGATACAAAATTGTCCATGACTGTGTTTGACTTGAATCTTGTGTAATGAGTAACTACTGTGTCTGTCATGAATGTAACCAAAGTGTAAAACATGATGTTAAAATCTTAATAAATAAACGTGCCGTGGGACTAAACCAAATTTCCCCAGAAGTAAACACATGCATATGTGAAAGAATATGCCAAACCTTTTGGCAGTAAGCAGAGGTAAGGTTCAAACCCCAGCACTCCCATACAATGGTTTTAACATCATTAAAATAACAGCTATGAGAAATCAGTATTAGTATTATATCAGTATTAGATTGTATTAGTATTATAAATTATCACTCAATCTCAATACAATCAAATCAGTTCTGACTGCTGGCGACGTATGGTTTCTTTAAAAACAAAACCATTCATCTTGTTGCTGTGTATCATTTTGTAGAACCTAATAATACTTGTGTTTCCTATCCTGAACTGCAATTTAATACAATATATACACCAACCAGGCATAACATGATGAGCACTGACCGGTGAAGTGAATAACACTGATTATCTCTTCATCACGGCACCTGTTAGTCAGGGGGGGATTTTATCCTCAAAGTTGATGTTAGAAGCAGGAAAAATGGGCGAGTGAGGATCTGAGCGAGTTTGACGAGGGCCAAATTGTGATGGCTAGACGACTGGGTCAGAGCATCTCCAAAACTGCAGCTCTTGTGGGGCGTTCCTGGTCTGCAGTGGTCAGTATCTATCAAAAGTGGTCCAAGGAAGGAACAGTGGTAGACCAGCAACAGGGTCATGGGCGGCCAAGGCTCATTGATGCATGTGGGGAGCGAAGGCTGGCCCCTGTGGTCCGAACCAACCGACGAGCTACTGTAGCTCAGACTGCTGAAGGAGTTAATGCTGGCTCTGATAGAAAGGTGTCAGAATACACAGAGCATCACAGTTGCAGGGCTGTTTTGGCAGGTTATGTCTGGGTACTCAGGTATTGTCCTACATTTACATTTCTAGCATTTGGCAGACTCCTTTTGTCCAAAGCGACTTCAATTCAAGCAATTGAAGGTTAAGGGCCTTGCTCAGGAGCCCAACAGTGGCAACTTGAAGGTGGTGGGGCTTGAACCAGCATCCTTCTCATTACTAGTCCAGTACCTTAACTGCTGAGCTACCACTGCCCACCACCAAAACAAGCAAAAGTTGAATAACAGTGTGTTTCCAGATGGTGCCAGACCCACCTCAACCCTGACCAGGATGAAACAGATAGACAACGGATTTAATCTCATTAAGAAAATCACACAATATCAGTCATTACTGTGTGACGTCATGCTTGAATGTGATGATTCAGTGAATATTTCTCATGTTATTCTCTCATATTTAGACACCAAAACAAAGGATCAGATGCTGCTGTGAAATGTTTATTCTTCACAATTACCAGACATCAGTGCTACACATTTTCCATCATGATCATCACTTTCCTTCAAAAAAACCCAGATAGTTTGCTGCATTCACAAGGGTTTAAGTCATGTCACCTCCATCAAAACCATCTACAGAACTATACTCACTCACCACTTTCTTAGATTCCCCTTTTTGTACACAATTTTACTGTCCATTTCATTTTACGTACTATATTGATGCCTTTTGTGGCTTTACAATTACAGACTGTAGCTCATATGCTGCTCTGTACCCTTGATCAGCCCCTGTACTCCAACCATTAATGGAAAGAGACCATTATCAGGTGCAGCAGTGTTGTGTGATGTGTGCAGAGTAGCTCTCCATCCAGAGATATAAAGCAGACAGCATCCTACGATCAGAACCTGTTCACTGATGGAAGGTTAACGGGGGTTAACAGACGATGTGCATGAAAAGGTTTCATTTACATTTCTGGAATTTAGCCTGTGCTTTTATTCAAAGCAAACTATAATTGTTTTTGACTACGATCCAGGCAGTTCAGGGTTAAAGGCCCTGCTTTATAGCCCACCTTTTGATTAGTAGTCCAGTACCCAAACCATTAAGCTATCAATGGCCTAATCTGACAGTGTATGCATTTCTTTTTTTAATGCATTTTCTCCCCATTTTCCTCCCGATTTAGTGCGGTCAATTTGTCTTCCGCTGCTGGGGGATACCCGATTGCATCCGAAGAGAGCACGTCGCTGCCCATGCCTCTTTCCGACACGTGTACAGCCCTCCTCTTCTCGCCCCTGCATTCTGCACAGGCGTCTCTTCCGCCAATTCCCACTCACACGTAGCCTGGCCGTCCCGCCCTAGCAGATACGGTGGCCAATTAGTATCTGCTGCAGGCACTGCCAATTATGCCCACCAGACGCCACCCACACGACCGGTGGCCAGTGTACACATTTCTATTAGAGAGGTCAGTGCATGTATTTAAACAGTACAAGTATTTAAAAACTCTGGATCTGCTACTGCACATAATACACTCATACCAGAACTGCACACTGCAACGTAATCATCATGTTGGCACTGAAAACTGTTTACCATCCAAATAACATCTGGTAATCATATACCCATAAAGTGCATCTATATGCTATGTAAAGCTCACCAAATGGCCAGTGAATGTGCATATAAGGTAAGTGAACCTAATAAAGTGGCCAGTGAATGTGAATTGCACTTAAATACATTCTGTCTACAAACAGGGTGTCAACATATCCTTTTAAAGTCTCAATTTGCCTCAATTCACTCTGTTAGTTAAGGCCTTATTAAGAAATACATTTTTATATATCTGAAGATGCATGGTCCTAAACCTTGGGCTGGTAATTTTGTCTGGTGTCCCTTAAGCAAGACAGTGGCATAAAGCAACAGCATGATAGTTTACAGTGAATTTTTCAGCATCTTTTAGAAGAGTCAATCAAATTTTTATAGAAATAATGTTATTTTAAATGACACCATGCTACACGATGTAATTACTGATCTTATTTGTAGTACGTTTTGAATGTAGCTTCAAAGCTACTTGCGTTTCCAGTACTGAAAAGAGAATATGCTCTTGGACAAACATGCAGAACAATTCAAAAATAAAAATGCCATGGGCGCTCAGGTGGTGCAGTGATGGATTACGCTGGCCTACTGCCACCGGGAGCCGTGGTTTGAATCCCCAGTGGTGAATGTCGGGCGGTTGGGTGTCACACTGAAATGATTGGCTATGTCTGTGGAAATGATGGCCAAGGCCCCACAATGGATTGGCATCCTGTCCAAGATGTGTTACTGCATTGTTACCAGTGGTTCCAGGGTGAGGTGGTCAGGCCGTCGGGCCCACTTGGACCTGGTCAGGATGAATCGGTGGTAAATTATGCAAATTAAAAATAAAAATGTTGCTTTATGTGTCTTACAATATTTTAATCTCGCATTAGATTTGCAAAGCTAGCCGTTCAGACCAAATTTTCAGCAACTTGTCAGGAATTTTAGCCTATTAGGGAAGGACCAGACTCAGTTTACAGAAAATAAACAAATCAAACTCCAAAGGGGGAGGTTAAAGAAACGTGGCTGAATTAAGGCTGGAGTAAATTATGGGTGTGTTCGAAAACCTAGTGAGCTCTCTACATAGACGCATTTTACTTCATCCTGTGCGCACTCCCGAGAAGGAGGCTGTTGGAAATCCTATATGCCTTAATATGCTCACTAGTAAGGTATCTTAAAATTTCAACACTATTTTGACTCAAGAACGAGGGAGCATCCGATGCTGCCTTAGTGGCGAAGGCAATCCCAGCATTCAGTGCGGCACAACTTTTCTCACAGGACGGTGCGAAGAAACGAACAGGGTTATTTTCAAACTTAAATAAATAAATCATTGATTTTTTATTTGTATAAACGTGTACAAAACATGTCTGGCTTGTCAGCGAATGTAACCGTTTTCGGTACACGGAGGGAGATGTTATTTGACATCCTAGCACGTTGTGACACCTCATCCCATTGGTTTGAATGGCATGATGCTAACTGTATTAACTTAGTAAGCAAAACCCGATGTTATCGCTGTCTAAGTAGTGCGTTCGAATAACCTGCCTTATGAGTCGATGACTTATTAGAATCTTCTCTACTGAGGCAGCTGCCTGTGTAGGCAATAAGACAGCAAAGCAGCTCACTAGATTTTCGAACACACCCAATGTGCTACTTTTAACATTTTAATGCCCCTTCATGTGGTTTAAGATCAGAATTTGGGGGGATATTATGTCTATATAACCCTAAAATACCTGCATACACCCTGTATATGGTTCCAGACCCTTGTAATCTCTTTCAATACTTGTTGAAATCCATCAATAATTTTCATTTATTATTGACAACATTTCCCAGCACACTTTGTCTTAAATACTTTCTTAAATTAGGAAACTTTCCAGGATCTTATCCTGATTCAAAAGAAAAAAATACCCCCATTACATCCCCTAGTTCCTCCCACTGAAATCCAAATCAAAATACTTTCATTACGTTTCACCAAGACAATGCTAATTAAATAAAATTTGGAAATACAATCAGCAGTTGCACGGTCGAGCAGTTCTTCCTTACAGATCCAACAGAAGTAACTAGGGTAAGTGAGAGGAGGTTGTATTTCTTCGATTTGAGATCAGACCCGTAGTGTTTAGAACGCCTCTTCTGCGTTCTTGCAGCGCGAATGTTTCAGCAGCTTGAGTCGAGCCAGAACCTCCGGGACGGTCAGCTCTCCGTGGACCTTGTTGTCCCTCGTGCGCACATTCACGCCGTTAGTCGTTTTCTCCTTCTCGCCGACCACTGCCAAGTAAAACAAGAAGAGAGAAAACAAATAACGCTGTCAGCGATCAGCACTGCAGCTGCTCTGGAGGAGCAACAGTTGGTGTAACAGCAACACACATTTCATCTGCAAATGAGATGAAGAGTCAGTGGCAGTGAGAACATGAGCGTGTGTCAAAAAAACATCCGGACAGTGGACTAGATTTCATATCTGTCAAAATTAATCACTGTTTCCTGGAATTATTACACATCATTGACTTGTTATAGGAATTTCACAAACACACCCACAACACACACAGACACCTCGTAATACAACTTGCATCGTCACTTGAGAACCACGACAAGAAGTAAACACAAATTTTAAAAAAACGCAAATAAAACATATATGAGGTTGACAAAATACGAGGGATCTTCAAAAAGTTTCGCACTTATATATTTTGGTTGGAAGCGGTGAGGGTGGGAGGAGTAGTAATCAGTCGTGTCTGAGAGACTTAGCTCCATCTGATTTCCACCTTTTTGGACGATCAAAGAAGCTTTAAGGGAAAGAAGATTTTCATGTGATGATGATGTGAGAGCAGCGCTGCATCCGTGGCTACGAGTTCAACCAAAAATTTTTTTTGCTGATGGCATTAAAAAGTTGGTACAATGCTGGAAAAATGCATCAGAAGGTGATTATGTGGAAAAGTGATGCTTTATTTCACCTTATTGCTTTTGGAATAGTGATAAAGCCCATCCGTTTAGAGGGAAGACGTTTGTTTGTTTATCAGTTTAACACCATGTCAAGACATTGGTTACCATTCATGGCAGGATCGTTCAGTCTTTTCTTTTTTATATATTAAGAATCAGATCAGAGTCTTTCTTGTTCAGTTAGAGGGAAGATGTGATTGGAAAATGACCTCTAATAGAATTACTATTGCTCAGCCCTCTGTGAATTATAGCTGGATCAATGTTCTTTCTACCAATAACGGAGGATGACAACCGATCTGGATGTTCTTTGGCAAGTGGACATTTGTACAAGACTCAGTTCTCAGTAAAGGAGCTAATGGTTTTATAAATGGTTTTATTCCCTGTAGGTCCTGACTTGAAAACAAATGTAGCTGACATCTGTAGGTTTTCTAAGATGTTTTATTCTGGGATTTTTGTGACTTCTATAAACTTCTGACAGATTTGTTGTAGAAATTGTAGCAAGCCAAACACTTCTGGGTAGAACCACCAGTTTCTTAAAATCTTAGACATGTTTAGGTAACACTGACATATTTATAATAGACTAACAAAATGTAACCAGGTGTATTTTAACTCCTAGTTAGACAGTGGCATGTTGTACCTGTCAAAACTTAAAGGTAACGTCTTAAAAATAACATCTTAAAGGTATGGCCAAAAGTATTTGGACAT
Source organism: Trichomycterus rosablanca (assembly GCF_030014385.1). Taxonomy (NCBI): domain Eukaryota; kingdom Metazoa; phylum Chordata; class Actinopteri; order Siluriformes; family Trichomycteridae; genus Trichomycterus; species Trichomycterus rosablanca. The sequence continues at coordinate 5,176,567 of NC_085998.1, forward strand.
CTGACCATGAGCTTGTTGGACAGCCACTCTTCTGGGAAGGCTTCTTACAAGACTTTGAAATATGTCTGTGGGAATCTGTGCCCAATTAGTCAAAGAGCTGATTTGTATGGCTGGGCACTGATGTTGCTTAAGAAAGCCACAGTTGATGTTCAAGTTCATTCCAGAGCTGTTGAGTGGGGCTGAGGTCAGGACTCTGGAGTTTCTTAAAACTGAGCTTTTCTTCATGTCTTTAAAGAACTTGATTTGTACACAGCAGCACAATCATGCAGGAACAGGAAAGGGTCTTACCTAAACTGTTTAATGTTGATTTATTACACCTGTTATAAATTGTTGTAGTCGAAAGACATGAATTATTGTGTAATATAATAATTAGATGGGGTGTCCCAATACTTCTGTCATAGTTTAAGTAAGACTGTGGATATACACCGACCAGACGTAACATTATGAGCGCTGACAGGTGAAGTGAATAACACGGATTATCTCTTTATCACGGCACCTGTTAGTGGGGGGATATATTAGACAGCTAGTGAACATTTCATCCTCAAAGTTGATGTTAGAAGCAGGAAAACAAGAGCCAGATTGTGATGGCTAGACGACTGGGTCAGAGCATCTCCAAAACTGCAGCTCTTGTGGGATGTTCCCGGTCTGCAGTGGTCAGTATCTATCAAAAGTGGTCCAAGGAAGGAAAGGTGGTAAACCGGTGACAGGGGCATGGGCGGCCAAGGCTCATTGATGCACGTGGGGAGTGAAGGCTGGCCCGTGTGGTCCGATCCAACAGACGAGCTACTGTAGCTCAAACTGCTGAAGAAGTTCATGCTGGTTCTGATGGTGTCAGAATACACAGAGCATCACAGTTTGTTGCGTATGGGGCAGCAAAAGGGGGACCAACCCAATATTAGGAAGGTGGTCATAATGTTGTGCCTAATCAGACCTTAGATTTGTTTTCTTACCCATAATAAAGTTGTACTGGGCAAGCTGAGCATTACGAATTTTCTTGTTCAGAAGGCAGCCAGAGTCCAGATCTGCATCCGCCATGAAGCCCGCCTCCACAAACTGCTTACACACCTACAGAGGGACACATTCTGCTGCAGTGAATCATGCAACCAACACAAATCCTTCAAATGCCCATCTCAAACGCTGTCAGAGGCAAACAGCAGGCTGTACATGCATATGTATGAAGTATGTCCACAAAAAGAGAAGAATCATCATCTACTTGGACATAAAGGCGACCAAAGAAAGCAAATTTTACAGATTAACTTCAGTTTAATTATAACTGTATAAATGTTTCAGTACATTTTCCCATTTTCCATTAAAGTTTGTCGTTTATTAAGATTGTAATGTCATTTTTTCCATGACAGGATTGGTAGTTACAGTTTACCCAGGATTCCTCAAGTCAAGGTTATCAACCCATACAGAACGCCCCGGACCGCCCCACCTGGGGATCTTCCCCAGTGCTACCCATCGAGCCACCATGCCACCCTTATTAGTTTAAGATGACAAATTCACTTACGGTTCACATTTTTTATAAAATGATCACGGTGTGATAGAATGGTCACGGTGGGTATAATTCACTAGCCAAAAGGTAGTAAATACTGTGGACAGGTCGCCAGTCCATCAGGGTGGCACGGTGGCTAAGTGGGTAGCACTGTGGCCTCACAGCAAGGTGGTCCAGGGTTCGATCCCCAGGTGGGGCGGTCCGGGTCCTTTCTGTGTGGTTTGCATGTTCTGCCCATGGTCGCGTGGGTTTCCTCCGGGTGCTCTGGTTTCCTCCCACAGTCCAAAGACATGCAAGTGAGGTGAATTGGAGACATTAAATTGTCCATGACTGTGTTCGATATAATCTTGTGAACTGATGAACCTTGTGTAATGAGTAACTACCGTTCCTGTCATGAATGTAACCAAAGTGTAAAACATGACGTTAAAATTCTAATAAACAAACAAACAAACAAACACCAGTCCATCACAGGGCAGGCAAACACACATTCACATATAGGGCAATTTTAGTATCTACAATTAACCTGACTGCATGACTTTGGACTGTGGAATGAAACTAGAGCACCCGTAGGAAACCCACACAGACACGGGGAGAACATGCACATATTACTCTACACACTTTATGGCCAGATGTATGTTGACACCTGACCATGAGCTTGTTGGACATAACACTTCAAAACGAATATGACAGAGTTCAGAGATGCCTACCTTACTGGCATATTCTTCAAGGGACGGATTAACAGGCACTACCATAACTTGACGAGGAGATAACCACAGCGGCCTTAAAAAGTAAAAAAATAAATAAATAAATAAAACACAGTAGTTCTGCAATGGAAATGTGTTACAAGAATATGTGTTACTGTGATTACTGTAATTGTTACAAAATTAATTAATTGTTATAGGTTTTTGGTAACTTTACTTCGAATAAATAACAGTTCTCAAATGTTTTTCAGTAAATTGTTAAGATAATTAAACACAAACATTATTATACACACTTGATATTTAATAAAAGGTTTTAAAACATTGATAAACGTACCATTTTCCTGCATAGTTCTCTGTTAGAATGGCGATCATTCTCTCTACTGAGCCCAGGATGGCACGGTGGATAATAACAGGCCTGGCTTTGTCATCTCCATCTTTCCTGTAATGAAACACATTGTCAGCAGCGCTAAAGCATGTTTAACTAGCTACACCACGCCTGCCTGTTGTGACTGTAGCACTTGTTCATGTTTCAACCTGACATTGATTTGGCTATTAAGAGTGGAACGGACAGATTCAGAATTTTTTTACGGGTGACTACAAAGACGTACACGATCCAGCAGGCCCCCCCCCCCGAAACACGTGCAGTACCCGGCTGCTTCTTTTCACCTGAACAGTTCGATCGCTCATCTATTGCTGCTGTTTGAGTCGGTCATCTTCTAGACCTTCATCAGTGGTCACAGGATGCTGCCCACGGGGCGCTGTTGGCTGGATATTTTTGGTTGGTGGACTATTCTCAGTCCAGCAGTGACAGTGAGGTGATTAAAAACTCCAGCAGCGCTGCTGTGTCTGATCCACTCGTACCAGCACAACACACACTAACACACCACCACCATGTCAGTGTCACTGCAGTCCTGGGAGAGTGTATTTCTTTAAATAAGAGTTACCATTCTTCTTTACATCCTGTAAATAAATCCTTAACTCGACTCACCCCACAAAGTTCAAGTTGAACCGAATAGGCAGCTGGAAGTCCAGCTGGATGGTGGCACATTGGTGATACCGCCCAATCGCATCCTTGATGTTGATGTCAATCTACAGTAACAAAAAGAGATCATCATAAGAACAGCGCAGAACTTCACTGCCCTTTTGATTTACGATTTCAGCACGACCCAAATCTTACTTTTGGACCATAAAAAGCTCCATCACCGGGGTTTAGTTTCCACGGCTCACCGAACTCGTTCAGACTGTTCTCCAGTTGCTGCACAATACAGAGGGAACAAAAACCACCAATTAAAGCTCGACATTTTAAGATGCTTCCAGAATTTTAATCTCAGAACTGTATTAGTGAACCTTTAATACCTGAAATAATTTTTTTGTTTTACACAGCAATTTACACACATTTATAATTTTCCCCAACAATTTATTTAATATGTTTGTAAGCAAAGAGGCTGTTTAAAATGCCTCAACTCATGTGTGTTAAACTCATTTTCACCGAGGGCCACATCTGCATCATGGTGGCCTTCAAAGGGCCGATTGTAACGTATCCTACTGTGATTGCAGTCGCCTTTTAATTCTTGGACAATTTGTTGTTTTTCTTGGAGGCAAAATTCTGTGTTTGGTGTCAAAATGCCAAATTTATTCTGTATCACGTACATCTACATTTATATTGTCCTCCTTTACCATAGACACGGCCTCATAACACAAGAGACGGACCGGTTTTTCTTCTTAAAGCACAAACTTGTATTTACTTTCTCATCTTTCATTAAATTCAATTTTCTCTTCTTGTACATTTTGGGATTATTTGTAAATATTTCTCAGCATCACTTGTTGGAAAACTACCTCAGATAAATGCTGATGTGAAAACACTATCATCTAGTGGCGGGATGCGGTCACTTTGCGGGTCACAAAATCGGCATGCATTGTGGGAGATGCAGTTTATGTACGATTTTACAGAGTATTTTAAGACAATCATACGTCTTTTAAGCTCTTGCGATTGACACTTGTGCCTTAACTCATTAAATACAATTAGTGTCCGGATACTTTTGGCTGTATAGTGTATCAGTAATAAACTAGGAAACAAACTAGGACTGAATCTGTTAAACTGTTGCCCCAATTTTCCGAAAACTGTTTCCGGCTTGCATTCACACTGGAGTCACTGGGTCCTGACTTCAAATCTAATGGAGTTGGACCAGTTTGGAGGGTTGTGTACATCTGTCACACGCCCCTCTGACAGCCTCACACAGCCGACTGCATCTTTTCACCTGCACGGGGCAAGTTCATACGTGGATCAGCCTTGTGTATGGAGAGCCACACCCTGATCAACGCATTATTCCTCGAATGACTCTGTGCAGACGCCATCAATCATCCAGCAGAGGTCGTAAATGCATCAGTTATGAGGTCCCTATCCGGCTATTCCCTTCTTGAATGAACACCACAAGATTCATCAGTTCAATGTCAAACACAGTCATGGACAATTTTGTATCTCCAATTAACCTCGTCTTTGGAATGTGGGAGGAAACCGGAGCTCCCAGAGGAAACCCTCACAGACACAGGGAGAGCATGCAAACTCCAGGGAATCAAACCCAGGACCTTCTTGCCATGAGGCAACAGTGCTACCCACCAAGCCACCGTGCCGTCCTGGCATCTGGTATAGCTAAAAGGTGAAGAGAAGCTATTTAAACCAGATATCACAGAAGAAACCGGACAGCGAGGGCGTACCTTTTCTGCCTGGTCCCAAACCGCAACGTCCCCGAGGAACTTCTCCGGCCGGGTGGACAGGTTCAACTGGAAGGAGAAGCCGAAAACATCGTAGACGCAACGCAGGAAGTCCAGACAGCCCTTCATCTCAGACTCGATCTAACAACAAAAAAGCAGAAAAAAACACCAAGATAAATATTAAAATTAGGGCTGTCAAACGATTAAAAATTTTACTCGCGATTAATCTCAGAATTTCATATAGTTAATCGCGATTAATCACATTAAAAAAAATCTGTGTGAATGTTATAGAAAACAAGGATTTTTAAGTGAAATGTTACAATTAAAATGGTGAACACATTTTATGCTAAATGTACTTATGTTAAAAACTGCTGGGACAAGAGAAAACTGTAAGGGAGTTTTATTCACTCACATACTAGGCAGTAACACTATCCAGCAGAGACCCTTGACTTCGTATATATGTCAGATTGTAGGTTAAAATTTCTCCATCAGAGAACAGACTTTGTTGTGGTTGTATCGTGACAATGGTTTGATGGACGTTTCTACACGAAGTGAGTGTGTTTTGACCCTTTGGGGCTTCCATAGTTCATGGAGTAGCGTGCTTGGCTAACGTAATGACTCTAGCTGTCCGCTATTCGGTACCATAACAGAAGAAGTTAATAAAGTGTTCTGCTCCCGACAATTTGTGAATATAGCGTGTATTTATTTCTTTATTAAGCAAGTGCATCACTACCACACTCGGTTACATTATGTTAACACACCTCAAATGAAACAAACGGTGGCAAGTCCGACGTTAAAACGTTGGTTCTACCAGTCAGACCACACGGTCAAGTCTCAACATGAACTACGGATGACTCGCAGGGCCAAATAAAATTTGCGTTAACGGCACTAATTTTTTTAATCGCGTTAAATTGAGATTGCGTTAATATGGCGTTAACTTCGACAGCCCTAATTAAAATATAACAATACAATATAAAAAAAAATGTATACAGGGTGGCACTGGGTTGCAGCACAGCTCGCTGGTGACATGGGTTCATACATTTCTTCTGTACTCTTCTGTAGGTCAGGTAGCCGTGCGCTTTACCTGCTCCATAGTGCAGAAGATGTGGGCGTCGTCTTGTTGAAAGCGTCGCACCCTGGTGAGGCCGGTGAGAGTCCCTGAGAGTTCGTTACGGTGCAGCACGCCAAAATCGGCCAGCCTTAGTGGCAGCTCCCTCCACGACCGCGGTCGATGGCTGAACATCAGACTGGAGGAGAGAAATGGGAATGTGTACAGGAATTTACATCACTATTAGCACTTTTCCACCGGCATGATGCTGATGCTGGTGCCAAAATTCTGACTGGTTCGGTGCTTTTCCACCATAATATTACAAGCTCTGCCTTAAGTCCCACGTTTAGTATGTACACTAATGGAGGACTGCAACTCATGTTGCTCTGCAGCACCAGTCCATCAACTGTGCCACCCACAAAACAAGCAGAAATGTATCTAATGTTTTATTTTAACATAATGAAAGCCCCAAACACTGTTGTGTAAATGACCTACCAGTGCCCAGGACAGTTCATGGGCTTGAGGGCAAAGATGTCCTGCTCCACAGGGAAGGAGAACATGTTCTCACTGTAGTGCTGCCAGTGACCCGACGTCTCCCACAGCTTGCTATTGTAGATGTTAGGAGACGCCACCTCCTGAAAACCTCTCCTCCAGTACTCCTCCTGTCCAGAGAGCACAGACAAAAACATAAACATACAATAAACATCAAAGTAAAAGCATAAACAGCAGTACATGGTTGTAAAAATGGAATACAGACAAGGTGAAATGGTTTGAAAAGACAAAAAAGTTCAAATTCATATGTTCATGCTGTTCTTCAATGGTCAGGACTCCCACAGGACCACCACAGAGAAGGTATTATTTAGGTGGTGGATCAAAAACATCCAGCCAACAGCGCCCCGTGGGCAGCGTCCTGTGACCACCATCGCCTCTGACTTTACATCTACAAGGTGGACCAACTAGGTAGGAGTGTCAAATAGAGTTAAGATAAATTGAAAAATTGATGGGGAGCCAGGCAAGCGCTCACATGACAAATGAAAGCACAAAATCCCACAGATACACTACAAAATCTAGTGACTTGCCTGGTCAGGAAGCATTGGAGGCATATCAGCAAGGTCAAGTGTAGCTTTCAGGTAAAATGAATGAATGAATGTACAACACATGCTTACCCTGATGAACTCTGTGAGAGTGTTGTAAATGTAGGCACCACGAGGGAGGAAAAAACAGCTGCCTGGGCTCAGATCGTGAAAGAAGAACAGCTCCTGATCCTGATCAAACCATCACACACACAGAGAGAGAGAGAGAGAGAGAGAGAGAGAGAAATTGAACCAGGGTCAGAAGAGGAACTCATCGTCACTTGCTGTATGTTCAGTAGGAGGACATGCAATACTGGAGCTTTGCATCTCCACAGGGATCGTAGGTGACACATGGCATCAAATCTGCTCTAAACTCCCTGAACAAACTGTTCTCAGAGCCCTTCATCTCCAAAGACCCCCAACGTATGGCACCGGGGCCCAACAGAACATGCTGCACCATACGGCCCACCGGTGCTCTCGTCTTTAAATTTAAAAGTACTGCCGAGTTTCTACTGAGGCTTTCAGACACGGACCCCAGCTGAGAGCAGAGCACAGGAAGTCATATTTTCAGTACCAGCTGGCAGAGTGAAACAGCAGGGGGGAATCGATCACACTTAAATCGGGAACGTGGCATAAGACGAGCCTTCACTTTTCATGGCTGCACTTCACATAGAAGCATAGAGCGAGGAGACGTGCTCATGCTCTTCTTTTCTTAAGGTTGCAAAAGCAAAATGCACGTCTGGTTTCACTTCCTTTGATCTGCTTTCTTTAAAGCAACTAAGATCAATTGCATTCGGCAAAACATTTACACACAGACTAAAGTGGCTTCCTTTCATTTTCTGGATTTATCAGAGGACTTTTCTATGCAGCTATCTGCTGGGGAAGCAGCATTAGAGCCAAAGATTCCAAGAAGCTTAACAAGCTTATCAGGAAGGCTGGTTCTGTGCTGGGTTTTGCTCTGGAGCCCCTAGAGCTAGTTGTTGAGCAGAGAATGGACAACACCACACATGACCTGCTGATTAAACAGCAAGGTGCTTTTAGTGGAAGGTTCTGCCAACTCTGATGCAACAAAGCACGCTATAGGAAGTCATTTCTGCCCACAGCTGTGGCAAACTATAATAACTCTCACTGGTGCAAGAGAAGGACGCAGGACCTACAATACCCACGAAAGACAATAAACCTACTACTTGACTGCTTGGTACTACCTGATTCACAATTTGCACATGGTACTGTTTTTATTTGCACAGCTTTAAATTGCACAATGTCTGTGTAAATACAGCAATCGTCTGCTAGCCGACGCACGTCTCTCTATTTACATGAGTGATAGGCTTTATTTTGTTGGAAGGCTCGCTTTGTTCTCACCTTTTCTCACCTAAGCGTTTTATGTTTATGTTACTGTGCATCATATGTGCACATTTAGCACTTGTGTTTCTTAGTGCTGCATTTTTATAGATTTTCACACCCCTGGAAAAAAACCTCTCCGTTTTGGACAATCATATTTTACGGCCCAGTGCACCCTCCTTTTAGTCCGGTAAAAATCAAGGTTTCACTGTATACTTAATTAATAAAAACGGTGGCAATCTGTTCCCACTGTGCTTTACAAGAGGTTACGTAAAGCCTCCACAAGGGGGCGTTCATGTACAAGTTCATTTCCTGTTTATGTGCCTGTTAAAAATCGTTTATTTTCTTTTATTATTTTTCTGTGGCACATTTTTTGGCTCGCGACCCACCCAAGGGTCACAACCAAGGTCTGAAAAACCCTGAACTACAATGCAACTCTAATAAAATGTATTCCAAATATTCCCTTTTGATGCTTTTTCCATTTTTTTTTACTTTATACGCTTTATACCGAGCAGGATCAACTGTAGTGCTGCCAGTGACCCCACGTCTCCCACAGCTTGCTACTATAGATGTTACAACAACTTCTTGTACCAATTGTTAGGATGTTAATGATCCGTATTCGTCTTTTCTTACATTTCACATCTACCCAGACAACTGCTGGAGTTTTTGTTTGTTTGTTTGTTTGTTGTTTAACGCCATGTTTACACATTGGTCATTGTTATGGCAAGATAGGTACCTAGATTTTGTACAGGTTGACAACTGCTGGAGTGCAAAAATAACTTATCAAGAAGCAAAAGGGTTGGAAAAGAAAATAAACAAACATTTTAACCATTGAATCATATTTTTAAAAAATCAACACTAAGACCATGCTGAGATATGATCACCCAAGCAAGATGGCCAAATTCAGTTAGCTTTGCTTCACCTTCCCAATTTTTCGGTGGTCTCGGTTTTTGGCCTCTTCTTGAAAGCGCTCCCACTCCTTCAGCATCTTGCTGTCTGGAAAAGAAATCCCGTAGATTCTCTGTAGTGTCTCCATGTCTGAGCGACCCTCCCAATACGTAGATGAGTTCTAGATAAAAACAAAAAGAACAATTTTACAAAAACAATCTGCTAAACTCAAGTAAACCTAATCGTCGTCATTATATAATGAATTATAGTTTAACATGTAGAACCTGGCTCGCCCGGGGGGCATGGGGCACAGTGTTTGTGTATTTCATTAAATGCCACACTTAATCACTGGTTTTCTGCCAGGCAGCTGCTACAGTAAATATTTATACTTTAATATGTTTTCACTAGTACATAAAGTATTAGTAGTAGTATATTCACATTTGGTCATGTGAATTTAGATCGCAGTTTTTTCTGCTTTAAGTCAAGGAACAAAATACACAAATGTTGTGCCATGACTTTATGTTCTTGTGAAGTGATGCCACCTTTAGAAACTGGACTCACAAAGGCTTAGGGTGTTAAAACGAAACCAAGATAGGCGTCGGGTGTTCTGCAACCTCAATAAATGTTCTTTCTCTGTTTACTGAGACATTTCATACAGTTGTATTCAATTAAACACACCATAACGCATAATAGGTGGGTGAATATTTCTGACTGCAATTGTACATTAATCAATTGAATATCTTTAAAGTGTATAATTGACATATGTCTTGTTTCAAAGCAAAAAAGCAATTTGGTACAATTTGGCTGCCTGGTACAACCCTTAAACAAATAACTGTAGTGACAACATAAATATTATAACAGTAGAATTACTTTATATAATTACACTACAAATGTTTTGAACAAGTGCTTCATTAGTAAGTGTATCTAAATGCTGAGTCAGGTCAGACTTAAACACATTGATATTACTGGCAGTCTGAAACATGCATTATTCAGTCATGCACGACACACCTTGTAGATCTTCAGTGCTTTAATCTTGCCTGTATGCCGTACGTGAGGGCCTCGACACAGGTCAATCAGGGGGCCACATCTAGAAGTAAACACCCGGTTAAACCAGTTCAACCAGTTCAAAATGTCCCACTAGAGAACAAAGTCTGGCGCCATCTGCTTGTAAAGCAGTAGCACTGCAATCCTCATTCTCAGTAACCCTACAGATCCTTTGACACAAACAGAATCAGCACAAAATCAAAGCAAAAAGGTCTAGGGTTGGGGCGGTCCGGATCCTTTCTGTGTGGAGTTTGCATGTTCTCCCCGTGTCTGTGTGGATTCCTCCAGGAGCTCCGGTTTCCAGCGCTGCTGGAGTTTAGATGAGCGATCATCTCTGACTTTACATCTACAAGGTGGACCAACTAGGTAGGAGTGTCTAATAGAGTGGACAGTGAGTGAACACGGTGTTTAAAAACTCCAGCAGTGCTGCTGTGTCTGATCCACTCATACCAGCAAAACACACACTAACACACCACCACCATGTCAGTGTCACTGCAGTGCTGAGAATGATCCACCACCTAAATAATAACTGCTCTGTGGTGGTCCTGACCATTGAAGAATAGGGTGAAAGGGGGATTACAAAGCATGCAGAGAAACAGATGGACTAGTCAGTAATTGTAGAACTACAAAGTGCTTCTATATGGTAAGTGGAGCTGATAAAAATGGAAAGAGTGTACTTTAATGTTATGGCTGATCAGTGTATATCCACCCAGCAAGGGACTGGCACCCTGTCCAGTGTGTTTGCATGCATTGTGCCCATTGAGAGCTGGGATAGGCTCCAGCACCCACCATGACCATGTAACTAATTATAAATGTGAACTTTTTAATTGCAATTTAAATGAAGCTTCGTCACTCAGTGAAGGTCTGGAGCAGAAGATGGTAAATCCAGTTGTCTATGGCATCAGTTACCGGGAAATATCTGCATAATTGTGCAGCAGCTCACTAAATTATTTAAGCTGTATTTGTTAACATTGTCCAATAATTAAAGAACACACGTTTATTAGATCTACGATCTATATTTGACAGACACAAGATTTGATTTCAAGCAGTAAAGCTGCTTTTACATAATAAGCACTTTCTGCTTTGTGCTGCATGTTGCTGCTTTTACATGATGCGCAGCCAAACCACTTCTGCTGGCTGTGCTACTGAGCACCAAGATTGAATACAATCCACAGTTAATCTGTTCAAAAATGCGCTGAAGCATAGTCATGTGGAGACGTGAGAAAATAAAGAAACATCTCTGGATTAGCATCCTGCCCAGCATAACCCAGTGAACCGGCATCCGGTTAATGGAAATAAAGTGAAATGTGTTGCTGTATCCTTTAAGCTTTAAAAACGTTGGTTCTGTAACAACTAGGCAATCCCAGAATGATTTAAAACTAATAAACTCTCCTTAAAGGTGTGGACTGATTTACCTGTACACAGTAGTGGTTGGTGTGTTGACTTTTTCATTCAAGATCCGACATTTAAACTTGTTATACTGCAAAACAAAAGCAGATCAAAACGGTCTAAATATGAACATCCAAAAGAGACAGATCAATCAGAGCCAAAACAAAGATTAAAAAATAGCTTTTACCCACAAGCAATCAAATGCATAGCCCCTCTACCCCACACATGAGTCTGGAGTTATTTATTTATGTACTTATTGTTGGCTTTATTTATTGTCTGCCTTCCCTGTGTGTCCTTGTGACTTAATGTATATATGCACCTGAAAGCTAGCTACAACATCTGTGCAAAAAAAAACTGGTAAAAATATTGTAAAAGTAAAATTGTGTGAGAATCTGTCCGTAATTATTTAATTGTAATTATTTATTTTAGATCGGGTCTGTATTGATAGCAGTACTTGGTAACACTGTTATTGGTGCATCCCTAACATGTATGTATTTACATTTATATACATAATTTTACCTTGAACATCTCTTGGGTGGCACAGTGGCTAAGTGGATAGCACTGTCGCCTCACAGCAAGAAGGTCCCGGGTTCGATCCCCAGGTGGGGCGGTCCGGGTCCTTTCCGTGTGGAGTTTGCATGTTCTCCCCGTGTCTGCGTGGGTTTACTCCGGGTGCTCCGGTTTCCTCCCACAGTCCAAAGACGTGCAAGTGAGGTGAATTGGAGACACTGAATTGTCCATGACTGTGTTCGATATTAAACTTGTGTGAACTAATGAACTTTGTTTATTAGGATTTTAATGTCATGTTTTACACTTTGGTTACATTCATGACAGGAACGGTAGCCATTCATTACACACACAAACAAACCTTGAACATCTCCAGCAGGGTTTCCTTGCTAATCTCCAGTCTTTCAAATGGCTGCTTGTCCTTCATGATGTTCTTACAGAGTGACTCCAGATCTCCAAACTCGGTGCTCGACACTCCTCTAACAGAAACAAAACAGTTAAACCATTTAATCCAGAGGAATAAAACCAGCACTTTGAATAAACTACACCAGTTCAGAAGTGTGTAGTGTAAGTAAAGTTTGCATCCACATGGCATTAAATGATGAGACGCTACATGTTTTTAGTTAAAAGAAGTGGTTGGCTGCACATTTCAAGGGGGCGTATGCTAGTCATGGCTCTCCTCGGTCTGCAGCAGTAGAGGTGAAATGGAATCAGATAACTGGATATGATAGGATTGGGAGAAAACTGAGGAAAATGCATTAAAAAAAATAATAGAAGAAAGAAAGTACTTTTTTTGCCACAGGATGTGCTAGTATACAGCAAAGTATGGCTAAAAAGCGGTTCAATAATGGTAGTTACTCATCATCCACACTTTAGATCCACTTCAAATTCACACATCTTTTGACTATATTTACTTATAAATAAAAATTTATTACTAAACAAAGATAGGAAAACCAAAATAGGGTAAAGTGCTTTAGGTACACTAGTACTCTGTTGCTTTTGGTGGTAAAAAAAATCTTCGGGGAAGCTACGGTAAACCTGACACTTACTTCTGCCTATCCGGGAACATGTCGTAATAGAAGCCATTTTCGATGGGCGGTCCGTAACAGAGGCAGCCTCCATAAAAACGCTCCATAGCTTCTCCCAGGACGTGAGCACTGGAGTGCCAATACACCTGGTAGCACAGAGAATAAACACTGAATCTGTCTGAGTCTGATGTGATTTAGGTTTATTTAATGTGGAAACATCAGCAGAACATCCATTCATTCAGTCATTCACTTCAACTAAACGCTTTATCCTGGTCAGGGTAACTGGACCCTTCTTATAACTGTTCTAGGACACTAGACGTACATATTAAAGGTCGTAGTTCAAACACTCACAGCTTGGGCATCTTCACTGTCGAAGCGCAGCAGTTCTAGAGAGCAGTCCTTCTCCAGTGGACGGTCCAGATCCCACAACTCACCATCCACACGTGCAATCACACATTTATCGGCCAGTCCCTGACTGCAAACACACACACACACACACAAACACACACACACCACACAAAACAGAGCAGTGAAATATTTTAAACAGCAAACGCTGAAACTGCAAGCTGGGCCCTAGATCAGGTTTCAAACCTTGGATCGAGACCCTTGAGTGGGTTGTGAGACAAAAAAATGTGTCAGAGAGAAGAAAAAATAATAATATAACACTAATAATTAAATAAATGCATTTTAAAAGGCACATAAAAACGAAATAAACTTGTACACAAATGCCACCCTTTTGAGGCTTTACGTTACACCTTGTAAGCCACAGTGGGACCAGATTGCCACCAATTTTATTAATAAAGTAAATTTTGTTTTGTGTTTTGTTTTGATGCATTGCTTGAGTTGCCTGTGTTGTGGTCAGTCATGGACAGAATGTGGGTTACTTGGAAAAAAACTTGAAAAACCCTGCACTAGATAACCCAAAGTATGTGGACACCTGAACAACAGAAGCCTGTCAGACAGGCTATTCCAAAACCAATACAGAGTTGCTCCTTCTTTGTGGCATAAACTGCTCCCAATGTTCCGGTGAGTGGAAATCTGGGCCATGACTGCTTACAGGCTATTTTTATTAATGTATTGCAGGTTTTATTGCTGCTTGCAGGTTACCACTGTAAGTTTGCATCAGTTCTCAGACGTGTGTTTGCAGTTTTGTTTGTGATGAGAATTTAAGTAGTGGCTTTGCTTTAGTGTGGTTGAATATTTCCTTTTTGGTTGGTGGTGTGGTTAGCTGCCCTCTCTGTGGCTGTAAGCAGCGTCTGTACAGGAGCTGAAAGTGTGTAAACTAAACTGGCAGCTACAATATTAAAATTCTAAAAGAAACATTCAGAAGGGTGAATTTTTAACAATTTCTACATATAAATGTTACATGCAGTACAACCGTCTAAACCGAGTTACCCACCTGATGCCACAGGCCAGCTGGTATGGACTGGTGACCCATGACTGAGCCTCCACTTTCTGTCCATCAGGTAGCTGAACCCAGAAAGGCTGACTGTTTGCTGCCTGCTTGGCCAAAATAGCATCGCTCTCCTTCTTCAGTCTCTCGTAGAGCTCCAAGCGCTCAGGGATGTAGTTGGGCCAGGGGTGTAACTGCGCATGGAGAAAGAGACACTGCCTTAAAACATATTTCTATAGTAATAACATGATTTTTTTTTTTATCAGACACTTGGAACCAAACAAGAAAGATTTAATCCCTGTACAATGCCTCCTGCAGCAACAGTAAAGCTGACGACCACATCTTTTCACCAACAAGAGGTGAATTTTATCCATATATAATCTTCCACTATTGCGCTGGCTGCTGGACCTGGCAGGATGCATCACTGTTGCAGCAGCAGAGGTCACTCCCTAAAAGCATTCTCTTTTATAGATACAGCTAACTGTGTCTGTTGAGGGACAGACCAGTCCAGTGGCCATACTAAGACCTGTGGTGGGATGACAGGACGAACTGCTGCACCACCTGAGTGCCCCGCAAACCTTCTATTCCTGTTAAAGCTTTTTGGCAAAGAGAAGCAGGATTTTGTCCTAAATTTATGTGGTCTGTGCATCAGTTAATCAGTTAACTCCTTCCCCTCACCCAAAATCAATCATGACCAAAACTGTGGTCCCTACTACTGAAAACATACCCCATGGCATGATGCTACCATCACCACATTTTACAGTGACGTTTCTTTTTCTGGTATTTTGAGTTAAAAGCTTTTGTCATTTGACCTTTGATGTAAAATAATGCACTACAGCTTATTCAAAAACAAAAACAGCTCATTTTACCATGCTAGGAAAGTGTAATCTAAAATATGAAAATAGTTCAGGACCCAAAATACGATACCAAGCCACTGATGATTGACTATCATTATCTGGTGAAGGGGGGTATGAGTGGACTGTTTGTTGGTCACAATAAGGTTATATTACAGCAGGTACATTACAGTGGAGGTCTTAATGGGAGATTTCCTTAGCTTGAGCTATCTGAGCCTTCCTTTTATTTAATTTTGTACAGAGAGGTTTTATGGGTGCATATGTATTTGGGGCAAAGGATCAGTAAGTGTTTAATGGTGCAGGAAGTCTCACAAAGGGAAGGACATTTCACTTTCATTAAGGGCAAGTGTGTTACCATGTTTTTTGGTAGTACTCTGGTTTGGGAATGGATGGTGGGGCGTATTTCATACAGTTTGTTTCTGTTCTGGGGGTCCCATACTGCTTGCTATATGTTCCTAATGTCGGGGGTATTCAGGAGCTTGGGATAAAAATGGAGATGCTGAAGCCCTGCAATGAACTGGTGCCCAGTCCAGGGTTTGTTTGTTTGTTTAATTCTTAACACCATGTCAGCTGCAATGGCTATTATCATGGCTAACTAATAGATTATGTAAATGTCACGGTGGTGGGTTAAGAGTGTTTGTGTGACTGTGAACTTATATGGTGTTTGAGTAGAGGATGTGTTTGATAGAAGTTCTTGATTTACAGAGAGGACAAATGGGGACCTGGTCTCCTTTAAGCAGGTGTGTATGGGTCAGTTTGGTGGGTCCTATGCAGCATCCTCTGTATATACAGTGTATCACAAAAGTGAGTACACCCCTCACATTTCTGCAGATATTTAAGTATATCTTTTCATGGGACAACACTGACAAAATGACACTTTGACACAATGAAAAGTAGTCTGTGTGCAGCTTATATAACAGTGTAAATTTATTCTTCCCTCAAAATAACTCAATATACAGCCATTAATGTCTAAACCACTGGCAACAAAAGTGAGTACACCCCTTAGTGAAAGTTCCTGAAGTGTCAATATTTTGTGTGGCCACCATTATTTCCCAGAACTGCCTTAACTCTCCTGGGCATGGAGTTTACCAGAGCTTCACAGGTTGCCACTGGAATGCTTTTCCACTCCTCCATGACGACATCACGGAGCTGGCGGATATTCGAGACTTTGCGCTCCTCCACCTTCCGCTTGAGGATGCCCCAAAGATGTTCTATTGGGTTTAGGTCTGGAGACATGCTTGGCCAGTCCATCACCTTTACCCTCAGCCTCTTCAATAAAGCAGTGGTCGTCTTAGAGGTGTGTTTGGGGTCATTATCATGCTGGAACACTGCCCTGCGACCCAGTTTTCGGAGGGAGGGGATCATGCTCTGCTTCAGTATTTCACAGTACATATTGGAGTTCATGTGTCCCTCAATGAAATGTAACTCCCCAACACCTGCTGCACTCATGCAGCCCCAGACCATGGCATTCCCACCACCATGCTTGACTGTAGGCATGACACACTTATCTTTGTACTCCTCACCTGATTGCCGCCACACATGCTTGAGACCATCTGAACCAAACAAATTAATATTGGTCTCATCAGACCATAGGACATGGTTCCAGTAATCCATGTCCTTTGTTGACATGTCTTCAGCAAACTGTTTGCGGGCTTTCTTGTGTAGAGACTTCAGAAGAGACTTCCTTCTGGGGTGACAGCCATGCAGACCAATTTCATGTAGTGTGCGGCGTATGGTCTGAGCACTGACAGGCTGACCCCCCGCCTTTTCAATCTCTGCAGCAATGCTGACAGCACTCCTGCACCTATCTTTCAAAGACAGCAGTTGGATGTGACGCTGAGCACGTGCACTCAGCTTCTTTGGACGACCAACGCGAGGTCTGTTCTGAGTGGACCCTGCTCTTTTAAAACGCTGGATGATCTTGGCCACTGTGCTGCAGCTCAGTTTCAGGGTGTTGGCAATCTTCTTGTAGCCTTGGCCATCTTCATGTAGCGCAACAATTCGTCTTTTAAGATCCTCAGAGAGTTCTTTGCCATGAGGTGCCATGTTGGAACTTTCAGTGACCAGTATGAGAGAGTGTGAGAGCTGTACTACTAAATTGAACACACCTGCTCCCTATGCACACCTGAGACCTAGTAACACTAACGAGTCACATGACATTTTGGAGGGAAAATGACAAGCAGTGCTCAATTTGGACATTTAGGGGTGTAGTCTCTTAGGGGTGTACTCACTTTTGTTGCCGGTGGTTTAGACATTAATGGCTGTATATTGAGTTATTTTGAGGGAACAATAAATTTACACTGTTATATAAGCTGCACACAGACTACTTTTCATTGTTTCAAAGTGTCATTTTGTCAGTGTTGTCCCATGAAAAGATATACTTAAATATCTGCAGAAATGTGAGGGGTGTACTCACTTTTGTGATACACTGTACATTGTTCCCATTGTTTGCCCAGTCCAGGGTATTCCTGTCTTGCACCCAGTGTTTTCCAGTGGAACCAAACCTGTTTGATAACAGGTACATAAGGAACTGCTAAATATTAACTTCCATTACTGACATATTGACTTCCAATTCTGATCTGAGGTCAGTACGCTGCAGCATGTTGTAACGTGTATAAATAAACGTTTAGCATTCAAAACTGAACTCTGGTGTCTAAAAATATGTTCCGTCTATATCCAGTCCTAAAGGGAGACAGTCGTTTCCTGATGCAATAACAGTGCAACAGACGATAATCTACAAGATTTCAATCTGAATCAACAATGTATTTATTTAGCACAGAAAAATAATTTATTTAAGTTAAAATACCTCGTTCAGTCCTTCCTTTCCTTTCGGCTTCTCTTTCTTCTTGTTCTTCTCTACTGCATTTCTGATTTCAGGAGCTTTAAGCTGCTCAGCATGCTACAGCGGGCGTGGCAAAATAAAAAACCAATTAGGTCTAAATAATAGACAATAATACATTCATTATCTAAGTAATCAAAAAATAATCTCCTGTTAAAGGTAACAGTTTACATATACCTGTAAGTGTTTTCGTCTGTGACTTAATGATTAAAACACAAACTTTAGTCAAAAAAACACTTAATTTTTGGTTTGTTTATTGTAGGTTTTCTAATATAAACTCTCCATGCTGAATTACCTCCACCACTTTATCTCCTTCAGGTTTTTCTTTTTTCTTGTTCTGCTCTGCTGTGTTTTGGACACCAGGAGCATTAGACTGTTCAGGACGCTACAATGGGGATGGAAAAATAAACCAATAATTTACAGTAATAAATAAAACAGACAACAATAAATGAAGAAAACAATATATTTATTAAGACCAGCAATTAATGCATGCTCATACTGTACATCCCATAATAATAATAATGGATCAATAATAAATATCTATTACAGAGAACAATAGAGCGACAAAGACAGTTGGACATGTTGAAGTACCTCCACCACATCTGCTTTGGCTTGTTGTTTCTTCTTGTTCTTGTCCGCTGGATTTCTGACCTCAGCCTGCTGCAGAGAGCATGATCACATAAAACATCAACAAACACTGACGTTCCATACTAATCAATACTAAATAAATAAAGGCATGGACTTATACAAGTATTGCTATTTAAGTTGTACTGGTTATTTGTGATCATAGGAATACAACTTATATTCAATGTGTATAATAATAATAAAATAAAATATTGTTAAAAATGCAAAGAGCTTGATAGAAATAGCATATAAATTTGTACACAAAATTATTAATTATTACTAATTAATAATTATATTATATAAATAATGTTAATAATTATAGAACAACAAGTATTATTATTACTGTTATTATTATTAGGTATGTAGAGTAAACCTAAAGCCCAATAAAAATGGCATAAAATAAAATGTATATAAAACTATTACTTTTTATGCTATTAATAAAGTAGTAAAAATAGCGTCATTTATAATAATAATAATTATTATCATTAGGATAGTACCTAATAAATTAGATTAATAGAATTACATACACACAATTAAACACATTATTGATGTTAATAGTAGAAATATTATCATTAACAACAACAATAAAACAATTATGGTTACTTTTATTATTGCTATTGATAATAGTTATTTGTAGTAGAACTACAATAATAATAATAATAATAATAAAAATAGCATAAAATAAATGTATATAAAAATATGACTTAACATGCTATTAATAAGAGTAGTAATAAAAGCTTCATTTATTATAATCATAATAATAATAATTCTTTAAATTACATTAGAATAGTACCAAGTAAAGTATACTAATAGAAATACATATAGACACAATTAAACACGTTATTGATATTATTAGTAGATAGTAGACAACAATGATAGTAAAACAATAATAAATACAAGTTCTACTTTTATTATTACTATTTGAAATAGTTATTTGTAGTAGAACTACAATGGTAATTATAATAATAATAATAATAATAATAATAATAATAATAACAATAATACAAAAAGCTCAATAAAATGGCATGAAATACAAATATATAAAGCTAATATTGTTACAGTTATTATTATTATTATTATTATTATTATTATTATTATTAATGGTAAAATGTTAAAACACTAAGAAGGACATTAAAACAAAACTGTTTGTTATTAATAGCACAGTTTTATCATCACCTCTATTGTTATTTAACCCAGTGCAATTCCTTTATGAGGACTAACCTTCAGTGCTGCGCGTTCTCTTGTTGCATTAGTCGCGGCGCTCTCGTGCTTCTCTTTGATTAACGCTGTGTTGGTGCTCTCGCGGCCTGTGCGCGTGCTGGCCTGCGGCTGCTGCGTCTCGTGCTGGGGCTGTGAGTGCAGCGCGCGCCGCAGGTGCAGGAGCCGGTAGCGCAGTTTCTGGTTCTCGGAGCGCAGTTCCACCAGCCCGGATCCACTCAGTACATCAGCACCGGCACCGGCACCGACACCGGCACCGGCACCGGCACCGGCACCGACACCTCCACCCCCGCTCAGAGCGTCCCTCAGCCGGCCAACCTCCTCACTCAGAGCCGCGATCTGCCGCTCCTGAACCGCTAACCGCGCCGCCATGCACTCGGCCATCTTTAAACCCCCCAGCTGAGACGGTCTGTCATCAAATAGATCAAAGAATAGAAGATCCACAGCGACACCTGGTGCAATTACACTCAACTGCAGCGTGGCAGAGTCAAACACTCCTAAAATAAGATGAGACACCGATCAGCCATAACATTAAAACCACCAACTCCACTTACCATATAGAAGCACTTTGTAGTTCTACAATTACTGACTGTAGTCCATCTGTTTCTCTGCATGCTTTGTTAGCCCCCTTTCACCCTGTTCTTCGATGGTCAGGACCCCCACAGGACCACCACAGAGCAGGTATTATTTAGGTGGTGGATCATTCTCAGCACTGCAGTGACACTGACATGGTGGTGGTGTGTTAGTGTGTGTTGTGCTGGTATGAGTGGATCAGACAGCAGCGCTGCTGGAGTTTTTAAACACCTCACTGTCACTTCTGGACTGAGAATAGTCCACCAACCTAAAATATCCAGCCAACAGCGCCCCGTGGGCAGCGTCCTGTGACCACTGATGAAGGTCTAGAAGATGACCGACTCAAACAGCTGCAATAGATGAGCGATCGTCTCTGACTTTACATCTACAAGGTGGACCAACTAGGTAGGAGCGTCTAATAGAGTGGACAGTGAGTGGACGCTGCTGTGTCTGATCCACTCATACCAGCACAACACACACTAACACACCACCACCATGTCAGTGTCACTGCAGTGCTGAGAATGATCCACCACCTAAATAATACCTGCTCTGTGGTGGTCCTGTGGGGGTCCTGACCATGGAAGGACAAGGTGAGAGCAGGCTAAAAAGGTATGCAGAGAAACAGATGGACTACAGTCAGTAATTGTAGAAATACAAAGTGCTTCTATATGGTAAGTGGAGCAGATAAAAAGGACAGTGAGTGTAGAAACAAGGAGGTGGTCATAATGTTAACATTTTTAGCACTTTTTATAGAGGGATGGTGGGGTCTAATATGATATCTTGGGATATAATGGGATCCCAAAATCCCAGAGGCTTTGTAGGGTAAAGGAGCAGCATGTGATTTGGGACACAGCCATACTTTTTATTTTTATTTTTTTTGTGGCGACATCTGGCGGACATTTGCGGTATTTCAGTGCTCGTCATTGAAAACAAACATACAAAACATGTTCCTAGTTTTTATTAACTTATATTAGTTTTTTTTAATTATAATTAAGTATTTTTGGTATAATCAATTGTTGGTACATTTGTTTTATACAATTGTGTACAAATACTGCTTTTTAATGACTGTATGAGATCTTTCCTGTAGAGGGCAGTAGTGGGTTCAGATCTCCGTCACTTTCAGCTGACAGTAAACATGGAGGCGGTGAAAACATTATACTGTAGTGAATAAACACAGGCTGGATAATTCACACTTTTAACCAGGTAAGTGCCTAAATGCATGACACGTGATTTATTTAGCAAATAAAACAAACTAAAGTGTTTATAAAGTCTCGGTTTGTGACTGGGTGATTTATAGATGGAGTTCCTGCTGGGTGAGTTGCAGGTGGAACTTCAGGATCAAACTTAATACAATAAAATACAGATTCAGTCCAAATATGTGACCTGTCTGTTTAATAACTGTAACAGGGTGTGTTTACTGTACACTGTACATTACACTGGATCAGTCATAACATTAAAACCACCTCCTTGTTTCTACACTCACTGTTATCAGCTCCACTTACCATATAGAAGCACTTTGTAGTTCTACAATTACTAACTGTAGTCCATCTGTTTCTCTGCATGCTTTGTTAGCCCCCTTACATGCTGTTCTTCAATGGTCAGGACCCCCACAGGACCCCCACAGAGCATGTATTATTTAGGTGGTGGATCATTCTCAGCACTGCAGTGACACTGACATGGTGGTGGTGTGTTAGTGTGTGTTGTGCTGGAGTTTTTAAATACCATGTCCACTCACTGTCCACTCCTACCTAGTTGGTCCATCTTGTAGATGTGAAGTCAGAGACGATCGCTCATCTATTGCTGCTGTTTGAGTCGGTCATCTTCTAGACCTTCATCAGTGGTCGCAGGACGCTGCCCACGGGGCGCTGTTGGCTGGATATTTTTGGTTGGTGGACTATTCTCAGTCCAGCAGTGACAGTGAGGTGTTTAAAAACTCCTGTGGGGGTCCTCTGAGGGTCCTGACCATTGAAGAACAGCATGAAAGGGGGCTAACAACCCCCCCCCCCCAACAAACGTTTACATTCACTTGTAAGGAGTTTCAGAGTTACAGTGTTTTTGTAACTGTTCTTCTGACTTTTTACAGTGAAAAAGCTCTAAAAAGTCTATAATACTTTGTACAGATATCAAAATGTAGGATGTAGATATCTTAGCAGGTCTAATTGACTTCAACTCTAAACCTAATGAATAAATTAATCTGTAACTACAGGGTACAGAGGTTAATACACATCTGTGTGTTACTTTCTGTTTCTGTTTTACTGTTTCAGTTCAGTATAAAAAAAAAGCTCACAAAAACAAGCTTGACTTAACAAACACAAGGTTCAAACCTGCTTAACTGGCATGAGATTTCTGTGCCTGCATTTAACTCCACAACCACATCAGTTACTGTAATCATGTCAAAATTGGATGAAGATTGATTGATTGATTGATTGATTACTTTATTGATCCCCAAAGGAAAAATGCAGTGTTACAGCAGCAATTAACAATTATCACAAGCATCACACAATGACATGTCAGTGTAGTACAGGAAAAAATAAAGTAATGTAATGCAAAAATAAGATATAAAAAATATAATAATATAAATATATAAGAATATAAAACATCTAACACAGAACAAAAACTAAACATAAGCCTAAAAGGTGCAGTTATAGACATTATGTGTGCAATTATAAATGTTTTATAATTAGTATATAGCCTACTGCAATCACACTATTGTTATTATAAACTGAGCTCTGATATCTGCGTGTGGTGAGTGTGTACAGATCGTAATTTAATCTAATCTCTTTTAGAAAGTCTTTGATGTCAGGTGTTGGGGTAACATGGCCTCGAGCTTTGCCCCGCCGAGGCTCGCGGACTTCCTTCTCACGGAGAGACTTGGCAGTGGTACCTACGCAACGGTTTACAAAGCTTACCGGAAGGTGGGTTTGTTCTCTCCTCTTATGCAATCAGGAAGCCTGTAAGGTACAGACAGATTTGCTTGTGCCAGCTGTTTTCCATTCCTGCCACTTTAATGCCACCTGCACACGCATACTGATTATGAGGAGGCAGAGTGAGTAATCACATTTTTATGTTCAAAACAAAGAACAGCAAAATACTTTGGTTGTTCGGGATGTGGGTTTATAAGTTTATAATTTTGTTATTACATCGATTTTAGAAATGTTGGGACAGTATGTAAAAGGCTAATGAAAACTGTATGAAATAATATATTTCATGTTTTGTCCTCATAATGAAATTGATTCTAGCAAAAACATTCCAAATAATTTGGCACTGGGACATTTTAGGACTAGGAACGATTAATATTTAAAAGCATCCTAAATGTAAAAAAAACTGCCTAATAATGCCTGCGAGAGGTTCCTTTCAGCTGCTCCCTTCATGCGTCACCACAGCAGATCATTCATGTGCATGTTTGATTTGAGACAGTTTTTATGTCAGATCCCCTTCCTGATGCAACCCTTCTGTTTATTCGGGCTTGGGATCAGCACTGAGAGCGCACTGATGTGTGTCTCCTCAATGGCTAGGTTCACGTGATGCCATGTGTCTTCTGGTTTTGTGAGCCCCGCCCGGGAACAGCAGCACCCGAGTTCCGGCAGCATGGCTTTTATTATCATGACCCACAACTTTACTGCTTAATGGTGTCTAATCAGCAAATAATCCAGCAGTTTAAGGACATATCGTCCGTAGCAAGAGACTGCAAGGATTTGAGCTATTTCACTCCTACAGTTCATAATATCATTAAAAGATTTTGTGCACACAATGCAAGCCACTACTGAATAGTGATGAGTTTTGTCACAGTACAGGAGTGCATGAGTGCACTCGTCAAGGGGAACTTGCACATCTGCAGTCCAATGTGTCTCCCATTGAAAACGTGCTGCACATAATATAATAAAGGGCTAGATACACTGAGCAGGCATAACATTATGAGCACTGAATAACACTGATTATCTCTTCATCACGGCACCTGTTAGTAGGGGGGATGTATTATATTGGTCAGCATGTGAACATTTTATCCTCAAAGTTGATGTTAGAAGCAGGAAAAATGGGCGAGCGTGAGGATCGGAGCGAGTTTGACGAGGGCCAAATTGTGATGGCTAGACGACTGGGTCAGAGCATCTCCAAAACTGCAGCTCTTGTGGGATGTTCCCGGTCTGCAGCGGTCAGTATCTATCAAAAGTGGTCCAAGGAAGGAACAGTGGTAAACCGGCGACAGGGTCATGGGCGGCCATGGCTCATTGATGCACGTGGGGAGTGAAGGCTGGCCCGTGTGGTCCGATCCAACAGACGAGCTACTGTAGCTCAAACTGCTGAAGAAGTTAATGCTGCATAGAAGAAGTGGGGCTGCATAGCCGCAGACGAGTCAGGGTGCCCATGCTGACCCCTGTCCACTGCCGAAATTGCCAACAATGCGCATGTGAGCATCGGAACTGGACCACGGAGCAATGGAAGAAGGTGGACTGGTCTGATGAATCACGTGGATGGCCGGGTGCGTGTGTGTCGCTTACCTGGGGAACACATGGCACCACGATGCACTGGTGGCAGTGTGATGCTTTGGGCGACGTTCTGCTGGGAAACCTCGGGTCCTACCATCCATGTGAATGTTATTTTGACACGTACCACCTACCTAAGCCTTGCTGCAGGCATTCCCTGATGGCTGTGGCCTCTTTCAGCAGGATAATGCGCCCTGCCACAAAGCAAAAATGGTTCAGGAATGATTTAAGGAACAACTATTTTCATAAACATTTATAAGGTGAAACATGAAATATTGTGTTTTGTATTGTTTTTAATTCATATTTTTATTGGCATTTAAGATACCGTCCTAACATTTCTGACGTTGAGGCTTGTAACATATCCATTATCTGTAACGTTCTTATTGAATCTGAAGGTGAGTGTGTGAGAAAGACGACCACCGCATTTAGCCAGTAGTGCACTGGGTGTTCCCATTTTGATGTAATGGTCCTGGGTGAGTGTCTGGGTAATTATTTTTATTTTGTATTGTTTTAGACTGATTCCAGGGAGGCGGTGGCAGTGAAGGTGGTCAGTAAGAAGAGTCTGAACAAGGCGTCGATGGAAAACCTTCTGACTGAGATCGAGATTCTGAAAACGATCCGTCATCCACATATTGTTCAGCTAAAAGACTTTCAGGTAAAAGGGGAGGATTTGGACAGTCAATTAATTCGTTGTCAGCTCCACTTACCATATAGAAGCACTTTGAAGTTCTACAATTACTGACTGTAGTCCATCTGTTTCTCTGCATGCTTTGTTAGCCCCTTTTCACCCTGTTCTTCAATGGTCAGGACCCCCACAGGACCACCAGAGAGCAGGTATTATTTAGGTGGTGGATCATTCTCAGCACTGCAGTGACACTGACATGGTGGTGGTGTGTTCGTGTGTGTTGTGCTGGTATGAGTGGATCAGACACAGCAGCGCTGATGTAGTTTTTAAATACCGTGTCCACTCACTGTCCACTCTATTAGACACTCCTACCTAGTTGGTCCACCTTGTAGATGTAAAGTCAGAGACGATCGCTCAACTATTGCAGCTGTTTGAGTCGGTCATTTTCTAGACCTTCATCAGTGGTCACAGGACGCTGCCCACGGGGCGCTGTTGGCTGGATATTTTTGGTTGGTGGACTATTCTCAGTCCAGCAGTGCTGCTGTGTCTGATCCACTCATACCAGCACAACACACACTAACACACCACCACCATGTCAGTGTCACTGCAGTGCTGAGAATGATCCACCACCTAAATAATACCTGCTCTGTGGTGGTCCTGTGGAGGTCCTGACCATTGAACAACAGGGTAAAAGCAGGTAAAAAAAAAAAGTATGTAGAGAAACAGATGGACTACAGTCAGTAATTGTAGAACTACAAAGTGCTTCTATATGGTAAGTGGAGCTGATAAAATGGACAGTGAGTGTAGAAACAAGGAGGTGGTTTTAATGTTATGGCTGATCAGTGTAAATATACACATAAACAATGGTTGAAAACCGCAGTGAGGTAGCAGTGGCGTTATTGCACATGCTCTGAGTAGCTTAAGACGATATTGCATATTGCACACTTTAGACACAATAGTGCAGTCATAATAAATATAAATATGGACAGAGTAGAGTGTAGCAGTGTGCTGAGTCCAGTTACCAGTGTTGTGTTGTCCAGATGATGTCCAGGGTGAGATTGGTCTTTCAGTATGTTGGCTGCCCTGCTGAGGCAGCGGGAGCTGAACAGGTCCTCCAGGCTGGCCAGTGGGCAGCCGATGATCTTCTGTTGTTGGATGTTAAATAACATTTTTCCTTAAACCACTTGTTTGTATTACAGTGGGACAGTGAGAACATCTACCTCATTCTGGAGTGGTGCTCTGGTGGAGATCTGTCACGTTTTATCCGTAGCCGGAGGATCTTACCTGAGAGAGTGGCACGCCGCTGCTTGCAGCAGATAGGTACATTTTT
The DNA here is from genome assembly GCF_030014385.1 of Trichomycterus rosablanca. Classification (NCBI taxonomy): domain Eukaryota; kingdom Metazoa; phylum Chordata; class Actinopteri; order Siluriformes; family Trichomycteridae; genus Trichomycterus; species Trichomycterus rosablanca. The sequence continues at coordinate 5,203,730 of NC_085998.1, forward strand.
TTTTTTTTTTGGACTAGAGTGTCATTTTAATGAAAGCTCGGTCACCACATTCTCAAGAGTGATCAATCAGTGGGTTAAAATCACTTGAATAGAATGATACTGTATGGGTTATGTGTTCGAGTGATGCGGGATCCATGACAGTAAGATTTTTTTTTTAAAGAACAGCATGTGGGATATTCCACTAGCACACCAGTGCCGAGATTCTGAACTCCTTGGTTTGAATCTCGGTGTTTCCACGGTCGGCTGGGTGCCATCTAGCTGGCATAATTGGCAGTGCCTGCTATGTGATCCAAAACCTTGCATACACTTAGTCCGAGTGATGCGGGATCCATGAAAGTAAGATTTTTCTTAAAGAACAGCATATGTGGCATCCAGGGGGTGCAGCTGGATATTCCACTAGCACACCAGCGACGACATTCTGAACTCCTCGGTTTAAAACTCGGCATTGCCACCCGTCGGCTGGGCGCCATCTAGCGGGCATAACTGGCAGTGCTTTTAGCAGACACGTTTCTGCTAGGGCGGGACGACCGGACTATGTTGGCGGGGTCTTTAAATGCTGTGTAAGGACCCTGAGTAGCAGACAGAGAATCGCCTGTGCAGAGTGCATGGGTGAAAAAGGGTTCCACTAAGGGCTGAGCATGGGTCGGAGGTGGCGTGAGCAGCAATATACCCACCTCGACTGCCAAACTGACTACAATAAATTAGGAGAAAATGCATAAATAATATAGAAAAGAGAACAGCATGTGTAGGGTGAAACATAGATGAGGTGTACTGTTGTTTTGGGGTTGCTTTGTTGGATATGGCGCTAAAAGTCTTTATATTTACGCAGAACAGTTAAATCAGAAGATGCTACAGACATTTTATAGAAAGAAAAGTAAGTTAAGTTTGTTGTGTAATCTAGTATGTGTGGTTTCTGTGTAAATCCAGCCTGTGCTCTGAAGTTCCTTCATGAGAGAAACATCTCCCACCTCGACCTGAAACCCCAAAACATCCTGCTGAGTGGCAACGTCCTCAAACTAGCAGGTAAAGCTTACTGAACACTACACTATGTTTTAGACCTGAAACTGGGAATTATTCACTGAGACAATTATGACCTCTGCTGGCTGATTGATGGTGCCTGTACAGAGTTGGGGAATAATTGCTGATCAGGGTGTGGCTCTCCGTACACAAAGCTGATCCGAATATGAACTCACCTCGGGCAAATGAAAAGATTCAGCAAAAAAATTGTTCTTGGCACCATCTTTGTTACTTATAGCCAATGTCTGATACACCGACCAGACATAACATTATGACCACTGACAGGTGAAGTGAATAACACTGATTATTTCTTCATCACGGAACCTGTTAAAATGTTCACTGCAAGTGAACATTTTATCCTCAAAATCGAGCGTGAGGATCTAAACGAGTGTGACGAGGGCCAAATTGTGGCGGCTAGATGACTGGGTCAGAGCATCTCCAAAACTGCAGCTCTTGTGGGGTGTTCCCGGTCTGCAGTGGTCAGAATCTATCAAAAGTGGTCCAAAAAAGGAACTGATTAAAGTAGGTAATCAGTAAATCTGAAGACCATGACAGAAGTATACACGTGTTTAATCTGTGTGTGTGCAGATTTCGGCTTTGCTCAGTACATGTCTCCGTGGGACGAGCAGAGCTCTCTTAGAGGATCTCCTCTCTACATGGCTCCGGAGATTGTGTGCAGGCGACAGTACGACGCCCGGGTCGACCTCTGGTCTGTCGGGGTCATCTTGTATGGTGAGAGCCTTAGTCATGCTTCCTGGTCACTTAGTCATTCACACTACACGACTGGATCTCTTGTAATCGGGAGTCTTTCAAATCAGTGTGGCTTTCACACTACTCGACTGATCGGCGATAGGGGGTTTCTCACTACACCGTCTATCACCAACTGGAATCAAAGAGCTTCTCTGGTCTCCCAAACTACGTTCTGTCACGAAAACACACACGAGAAGTGACGAGAGGTTTAATGACACCACGTCCAAAAATGCACGTCAACAAGTAGCGAGCGATCAAAGTTGTTTGTGCGCCGATGTGCAGCGTAAAATCAAAGAGAAAAATTAATGAATCTGAGTGGATTTGGCAACGCGACCAGCAAAGATTGTTTTGTTCTATAGCGAGTTGGAGGTTAATAAATATTTTTTGTAATGCAGTGTTGGTGTGATGGTTCGGCGTGGACGGTTAATTCATAAATACTGTAAAGCTTGTGTGTGTGCCGATGTATTCTGATAGAAACTATACCATCCCCCTCACCGCACTCATTGCCGACTAATACAAATATTCAATATGCTAGATATCTCTCCTCAGCCGCTCGGATCGAGTCGTTAAGTAGTTCACACACAGCGATCGAGAGCCGAGTTTAGATCGTCAAGCGAACACCAAGTCGCTCCCGAGCCGGCAAATCTAGCGGTGAGCGAAAATCAGGGCAAAAATCGTGTAGTGTAAACTAGGCATTACTGTATTTAGACTGGAATTACTGGAAGAATTAACAGAAGGCAAAACCAATCACAGAGACCAGTCTACTCACTACAGCTTCTGGAGAAAACAGAGACATGCAAAAACACAAAATTCTGACAGAATTTTCACTCAGGGTCTCTGCACTTCATGTAGTAATTAATTATTGAACTTATGTCAATTGCGATGACTCCACCAGAGGCGCTTTTCACTATAAGTGTTAAACAAGAGGGTTTACATGATTAACTCCAACACTTGTAGTTTTTTTTACTGCCTTTTTATCAAACAGAACTCAAATGTCAGGTGTATTCTGTTTGACTGAACAGTTTAGAAAGACAGTCACATTTTAAATGCTGTTTTGGTCTTGTGATGTGATGTATATGATTATGTGACCGTTCTACGATACTGTCACATTATGCTTTTTACCCTCTTTAATAAGCCTAAAGCTAGCTTAACACACAACTCTGTCATGTCTTTATTTAGATTCATTGCAGTTAGCTTGTTGGTTAACGGTTAACCATAGACTAATGAAGTTCTTTTAGTGGTTAATTTCCATATTTTTAAAGCATGTTTTTAATAATTACTTGCTAAATTTGACCAGTTAACCTCTATTGAGTAGGAAATAATGCATGAATGTTGAAATCTGATGTCTCTTATGGGATCATATCTTTCTAATTTGTGTGTTTTACCTCAGAGGCGTTGTTTGGCCGTGCACCGTTTGCTTCCCGATCATACAGTGAACTGGAGGAGAAAATCCGCAGTGATAAACCCATAGAGGTGAGATAAACAAATCTTCTCTGGAACTTCAGCAGAATTTTCCCCCTTTATCTGCCAATCTAGTCATTTCCAATATATCGTGCATAGAGGCATGCTAAGATCAAAATGGCATTTCCTGAACTACTGATGTTGCTTGGATGCAGATGAGAACTCGGTGTTAAGTGTAGCAAATGGAGGCAGATCATTTTAAGTGCTTTATTCTTCAGCACCTTTTCTCCAGTGGTTTTTGTTTGTTTTAATGCACATTTTAACAATAAGTGTGTCTGAAACAACAGTAGACATTAACTGTCTACATACAATTGGCCATGTGGTGTTTGTTTTTTGTGGTAGAAGTAGTGTTTCATACATGCATGTGTATGTTCGGGTGTGATATTTAGCTGCCAGTCGGTGCCAGAGTGTCCAGAGACTGCCGGGATTTGTTACTCAGGCTGTTGGAGAGAGATCCAGACTCACGGATCACGTTCGATGAGTTCTTCCTGCACCCGTTTGTGGATCTGGAACACATGCCCAGTGCTGAAAGCCTAACCAAAGCGGTAAGTGTGTGTTTAAATGGGTGTGTATTGTAACGTGTTGGCTATTTATACACTCTTCAGTTTTAGAAGAGTTAGGACGTTGACACGACCATCAACCAACCAGCAGGAGCATGGCTGCATAATCAACACAGTGACCCTCAGTTAGACTTGCTTGCTTGCAGTCCTGTTTAGTTTTGATAATGTATGGCTTATTAGAAAGTGCAAAAAACGTACAACAAATCCCTGCACAGTTGCACAACTGCTGTAGTGACCCCTAAATATATCGACAGGTTAGTGCAGCAGGTCAGCACTACATTCGTTTTTCTATTTCTCTATTTTAGAAGGAGCTGGTGCTGCGGGCGGTGCAGAAGGATCAGGACGGGGAGAAAGCTGCAGCTCTGTCTCTCTACTGCTGCGCTCTGGAACACTTTGTGCCAGCTATTCACTGTAAGCACCACACACATGTATTGTAAGGATACAGCATTTATAATCCAGACCCTGCCAGTTGGAGCCCCACCTAAACTTGCCGTTACCATTGCTTTGTGACCTGGTGGAAATAGTCCACCATGACTTAGCATTTTAGCTTCACCTTACTTTAGATTAACTCAGGTTCAGGTAATATGTCTTGCCTGTTCTGGTGACTGGACATCAACATGCCAACACATAGTCCAAAACCTCCACTGGTGTTCAAGTAAATTGGCATCTGCTGACTACAAAAGCCAGCGCATGTGATTAGTTGTAGTTCTCATTTTTAATGCGTATGTTTCCACCACAACAATCGCTAACAGGTGTAATAAATCAATTACATGAAGGAAATTATATGCTTTTAACTTCACACCAACAGTTTAGGGAAGGCCCTTTTTCTGTACCAGCATGGCTTTACCCCTGTGTACAAAGCAAGCTCTATAAAGAAACTCCAGTGTCCTGCACAGAGCCCTGACCTCAGCCCTACTCAACAGCTTTGGAATGAACTGGAACATCAACTGAGGCTTTCGTGACCAACCCCAGTGCTCACTGGGGACTGAATGGGCACACATTCTCACAGACATACTTTAAAGTCTTCTGAGAAAATATCACATAAAGGTCGCTCTGTTTTAGTAGCATTTGTTTTTGGAATGGAATGTCCAACAAGCTTATGGTCAGGTGTCCAAATACTTTTGGTCATATAGTGTGTACATGTTGTGCACACTGCACCTTCAGACTGCTTGTGCCTGCACTGGGTGGAAAGATTTTCATGCTGTTGGGCTGATCGTGTGCATTTATTGTTATTTATCAGTTAAGTTGATCACAATTTCTTTTGTCAGATGAGCCAGACAGACAAAGAAAAGAAGCTCTGAGACTAAAGGTTGGTGCATTTTAAACACTTTCTGTATCACAAATGAACAGTCGGCTGTAGAATTATTGGTTATTCAAATACATCGATTAGGCATAACATTATGACCACCTCCTTGTTTCTACACTCACTGTCCATTTTATCAGCTCCTCTTACCATATAGCACTGCTGATAAAATAGACAGTGAGTGTAGAGACAATGAGGTGGTTTTAATGTTATGGCTGATCAGTGTATATAGAAATAATCATTTCTGTGCCTCATTAGTCTTGTACTTTTATGTACCAGTCATCTGTTTGGTGCAGCCTACAATGCTTGATGAGACTAGAAAACCACAAGCAAGGAATCTGGCTTGGAATCTTGGCCACACCCCTGTCAGACATAGCCAATAATGTTTGCATAGATGCCCGGCTGGCCGATAGCATCACTCAGATCTCGGATCTCAGCGATAATAAACTAGCATATTTTATCACTGCACCACCCAAGTGCTGTCCGTTTTTAATAAATAATGAAGGAAATTTTGCCTGTAACCTCATGTTTTTACCCCAGTAATTAAGAAAGTCATGGATAACATTTTATTTTAGTGGCTCTATTAACAAATGTTTTCAATTTTAGAGAACAAATTTACTTTTATTTTGCTAAAGTGTTATGATTTTTTTAAACTATTATATTGACGTTCAAAGCGACTTTTAAAAAAGTGCTTAATCAGTTAACTTGTCTGAAATTCCAAATCAGCTGAAAATTATTGGTGATTTTAATTAATAAATAATTTCTTAATTACATTTGTCCATTGCTTAGATTGAGCCATTTTTATCAAGGGTGCCAGTCATTCTCAAGCTAACTGCATGTGATTTTGTGTATTTGTTCCCATGATTCAATACCTTTACTAAATCCAAAAGAGTTTGATTTATGAAAAGGTGTTGAGATGAGTTGTGATTAGATTAACTGAGCGATCTGATGGTCTCTCTCAGGTGAACCAGTACGTGTCTCGAGCTGAAGAACTCAAAGCGCTGGTGGATTCAGACAACAGGATCAGCTTTGAGAAAGCCCAGTCGGCCAGGGATGTACTAAGGGGTACGTAAGATTTCCAAATAACAGTATGAAGTACACGATCAGGGGACGGTGGTAGCCTGGTGGGTACAGCTTTGGGCTATCATTTGAAAGGTTGTGGGTATGAATCCCTCTCTGCTCTAGGGACACCTGACCTTGTTGTCATTATATATATATATATATATGACACGTAAAGTCATTCTATTTATTCTATCCTTACCCACATTCACTAAACCAAAGCAAATCATTAGAGTTATTTATTTATTTATTAGGATTTTAACGTCATGTTTTACACACTTTGTTTACATTCATGACAGGAACGTTAGTTACTGGTTACACACGATTCATCAGTTCACAAGTTTAATATCAAACACAGTCATGGACAATTTAGTATCTCCAGTTCATCTCACTTGCACGTCTTTGGACTGTGGGAGGAAACCGGAGCTCCAGGAGGAAACCCACACAGACACGGGGAGAACATGCAAACTCCACACAGAAAGGACCCAGACCGCTTCACCTGGGAATCAAACACAGAACCTTCTTGCTGTGAGGCGACAGCACTACCCACTGAGCCACCGTGCCGTTCCAGATCATTAGAGTATTAGTATACGTGATCCACGTGAAACTGATGAACTGATTATTCAGTTCTGATAAAACAAACATATAAAACCTGAGTATTTTTGTTGGCATGTGGTCGTAAGTGGTGTGTACAAGTTGTATAAATAAGGTAGCGTTCTTTGAACTGTCCTGTTATATGGGGAGGATGAACTTGAGTGGACTAATAACAGAATGACTGGACACTTTATTAGGCATTTTCTCTTACATATCTTTGTTCTTTGTGATAGAAATGGCACGGGACCAGCCTCGCTTGCTCTCCGCACTGGATTTAGCCGCAACTGCTGTAGCCAAGGTGACTAGACTAGACTGAGATAATAATTCAAACATAATTTCAAGTTCCTTGTTCTTTCTGTTGGTGCATTGTGTTGCATTATGGGTACTGTAGTTCAGACATGATGTCTTGTACAGGAGCAAAGTGGGATGGAGGATTGTGAAACACTGGATTTGTATCAGCAGAGTCTGGGAGAGCTGCTGCTAGCACTGGCTGGTAAGTACGAGTCAATAAAGGAACTGCCATTTAGAATAATCCCCCCCCCCCCCTCTTTGTTTTTGGTTAAATTTTGGAATATTTGCCTGCTAGCACAACCTTTCTCAAACACAAATCAATCCATCTGTAAACTGGACAGCGGTGGACGGGTGGATTCTTCTACAGAGCACTACAGGTCTGCGCTACTGTCCATAGCTGCGTCCGAAATCACATACTTCCACACTGAACAGTACGCGAAAGCAGTAGGTGAGAGCTGGTAGTGTGTCAGAGCATGTAGTATTCATTAAACAGTACACGAAAAGTACCCGGATGACCTACTGAATGGGCAGCCATTTTTGAGTACGCAAACACTGCACACTACGGAACCGATAATCTATCCCATCATTCAACTGGAGCTGATAGATGGCGGAGAGTCGGGGTGGAGTGGAGGGGTAAATAAGTGGGTTGGTAGGAACAGTAAGTTACTGAACTTTAAGCACAGCAGCAAGTGGTAAAGCAACCATAGACCCAACCACCGCCCAACTCCATAGAAAATAATTGCACGCTAGTAGAGAAGATTCCAGCCATGTAAAAATGCTACTGAATCTAGACTGGTGTAGCAGGATGGAGAATTTATTCTGTTCTCTCTCTCTGTCTCTGCAGCCGAGCCTCAAGGTCGCAAGAGGGAACTGCTCCATAACGAGGTGGGTATAGACACTGCAGACTCTGTAGCCATATATCATCGTTCATGTATCTAAGCTTGTTAGCAGGCAGCATTACACTGATGAGCCAAAAGGTTAGGACCACCCCTTAAAAATGTACATGACAATGCTTATTTTGTAATAATTGTGTCCATACTAGTCAAAAACAGCAAGGGGTCTCACAGGCAGCCGTGGTATGTTCCCACCAACAGTGGTCCGAGGGGGGACGAGTCACCTCCAACATCCTGAACTGTTAAAACAAGGCAGGCTGGGTTTATAGATTCATTATGTTGATGCCAAATTCTGACCCGACCAGTTACATGTCGCATCAAAAATTTTAACCTGGTGCCGCTCAGGTGGCGCAGCGGTAAAATACGCTAGTTTCGAATCTCAGCTCTGCCATCCGGCTGGGCTGGGCGGCTATATGAACAACGATTGGCTGACCTGGTAACTGATGAAATTATGACCTCTGCTGTTTGGAAGCTAGGGTCAGAGTGCAGGGTCAGCCATTGTACGGCACCCCTGGAGCTGACAGGGGGTTAAGGCCCAACAGAGGCTGCATGAGAGCTGAAATTCGAACTCACAATCTTCTGATTGCTAGCCCAAAACTCTACCCACTACAGCTGTCCCAGATTAGAAGTTTCTGACAGACTCAGACCAACCACAATAATAATTGCTCGGGTTACATTTTCCTCCATCGTGACGTTTAATGTTAACATGAACTGAATCTTTTTGACCCATGTGTGTATGATTTTAGTTTAATAATACTGTGTGATCCCCCCCCCCCCTTTTTTTTAAATTCTCAGATTAAGAGTTTGATGTGTAGAGCAGAAAACCTTAAAGAACAGATCAAGGTAAAATCACTGTTAACCAAACTCAACCGAATGTTAAAGATTTCATAAGCATATTGAATAAATAATCTAATAAGATAAAACGCTTTGTTAAATGATCACTGATAAGGTTTTGTGTGTGTGTGTGTGTGTAGATTCAAGAAACTCAGACGGACGTTTCTGTCGATAAAGATCCTGTTGCTGAATCTGTGCGAACATGTAAGTGCAAAACACCACAAACGTAAAGCGGTAAATTGTTTTATTTATTTCAGTTTGTTTATTTCTATAAACGATGTACACCGACCAGACATAACATTATGAGCACTGACAGGTGAAGTGAATAACACTGATTATCTCTTCATCACGGCACCTGTTAGTGGGGGGGATATATTACACAGCAAGTGAACATTTCATCCTCAAAGTTGATGTTAGAAGCAGGAAAAATGGACGAGCGTGAGGATTTAAGCAAGTTTGACGAGAGCCAAATTGTGATGGCTAGACGACATCTCCATCTCCAAAACTGCAGCTCTTGTGGGGTGTTCCCGGTCTGCAGTGGTCAGTATGTATCAAAAGTGGTCCAAGGAAGGAACAGCGGTAAACCGGCGACAGGCTCGTTGATGCACGTGGGGAGTGAAGGCTGGCGCGTGTGGTCCGATCCAACAGACGAGCTACTGTAGCTCAGATTGCTGAAGAAATTAATGCTGGTTCTGATGGTGTCAGAATACACAGAGCATCTCAGTTTGTTGCATATGGGGCAGCAAAAGGGGGATCAACACAATATTAGAAAGGTGGTCATAATATAATGCCTGATCGGTGTATGTGCAGTTCCACGGGACCATGAAACGCATTAACAGGTTTCCCAAACATCCTAATGGGGAAAAAATACCTTCCAGAACTAACTGACGTCGAGTTTCAAGGTACCGCTGTATAAAATATAACTAGTGTTGATTTATTTATACAGAATCTCGATTAAGTGGTAGGTGAACATTGTGATGTGTACATTTATTACTAGCACATGACTCGGCAGTCCAGTCCCATAATGCTTTGCTCTTCTCTCTGTTTTTCAGCATGCTGTCTACAGTAATTTGATTTTCCCAGGAAGGTCATGTGACCCAATTGACGCATTAGGCCGCACTTTGGGTCTGAAGGAATCGGACTGGATCCTGGACTGATGAACGACTACAAGCGACTACTGAATCCTCACCATGTAGTCGTAGTGACAGCAGGCAGCTTGTGTGATACGTATACTGAACATAAACATTCATTCATGTATTTATTTTCACTGCTTCCTCCTGATCAGGGTCATGGTGGGTCCGGTTTCCCCGGAATCACTGAGCTTAATGCAGTAACACACTCGTTGCCTCGGCCATAACCGATAATTAGATAATTATTTCTGTATGTAGACGCCCGACCGGCCAACAGCATCACTGGGGCTTCGAACCCTGGGTCTTAGCTGTAGTGAGCTAGTGCAATTTACCACTGAGCCACCTGAGCAGCCTGTACATAAACAGCCAGTCCACTTCTTCATGGCAGTATTTGGCAATATTAGGAGAAAACCTGCAACACTCCTTGCAAAGTGATCAAACGTAAGGATCAAACCCAGAACCCTTCCAGAAACATTACTGTATTGCCCACAGCTGAACATGTCAATAGTTCTCAATAAAATTCTGGAACAAGACTGCAGGAATTCACTAATGAGAGCTGATTTACAGTCAGCATTTTATTCAGTTTATTTCAAAGCTTCTGAATGGGGTTTAGATAATGTCTCAGTTTGTGCATGAAGGAACTGGAAAGGGTATTCCCTAAACTCTTACAACAAAGGTGAAATGCTATAATGTTCTATTATGAAATATCATTTACATTTTCAGCATTTAACAGATGCTTTTATCCAAAGCGACTTACAGTTGTGACATTATACAGTCTGAGCAATTGAGGGTTAAGGGCCTTGCTTGAGGGCCCAACAGTGGCAAACTAGCAAAGGTGTGGCTTAACCCGGTAACCTTTTTAATTACTAGTCCAGTACCTTCACCGCTAGGCTACACCTGCCCACTGGATGTTGCACATTTTGGGCATTTGTTTTACAGGAAATAAGGCCTGACCCAGACCATCACAAACAGGATAGGACCAAAAATATGTGGACGTCTCAACACAAATCCATGGGCTTTGATATAGAGTTCATCCTAAATGTGTTTAAGGGCTGTGTGAAGGCCACTGAAGTTCCTCCACACCGCCACGTTAAAGAGCTCACTTTGTGCACAGGAACACGGACTATATCGCCCAATTGTTTTAATTTTAGACACCTTATAGTGAAGCGTGTGGCTAAAACACCTTTTAAGGTTAATCATTACGAAGGGTTTCCACGTACGTATGGCCATAGTGTTTATAATTCTCCCAGCATCCACCAAACCCAACCTCATCAGTCAGCACAGACTAATGATGAAAACAGTCTTTATTAACCGAAGCTTTATTGGCATGACAAATAAGGACATCACACCCCTACCCCTCTGTCAGCGCTGTGACACTCACCACAGCACATCCACATAACGAGCACTGGGTGGTGGTGAACATGACTCCAGAGACGTGTTGTTTTCTACAAATCTGCTGTTATTACATTTATTCTGTGCCACCACACATCAATCCCCCAAATCTTTTTCTCCTGACTGGTTTGACTTTGCTGAGATAATTTTGCTGGAATTATTTATTGTCTAAAATAAAATAAATAAAATAAATCTTACTGAATGTGTTGTTGCTGATTCAGTTAAATCCTGTGTGTTCTTCATCCTCCCTGGTGCTTTTCACCAGTGTTGTCTTTTCTAAATCCCTTATACTTTTCCTCTGCTGCCTGCCACAGACTAGCACCCACACCATTTGACCCTTAAGAAGTTGCTGACCACTTCTTTACACCAGCCCGTCTTCACTACCAGTGTCTGTGAAAAGGTCACTACTCCAGGGACAGTGAGCTAAAACCCTACAGAACAGATCACGGCACACACATCCTACATTTATGGCATTTAGCAGACGCTTTATCCAAAGTGACTTACAATTGTGACCATATACAATGCAAGCAAATAGGGGGTTAAGGGCCTTGCATAAGGGCCCATCAGTGACAACCTGGCAGTGGTGGGGCTTGAACCAGTGACTCTTTACAAGTCCAGTACTTTTACCACTGAGATATCATCACCCTAACACTAACTGGTTGTACCAACTGCAACTAAAAAGCATCTAACCAGGTCAGGCTCAAACCATGCTGGAGGGTTTTGTAATGTCTGTTAAAAAGTCCTGCCACATCTTATTAGGGTCAGTTTAAGTTCTACAGGTCACTACAAAACATTAATTTTGTTTGCTCTAAGCCATTTAAAGCTACAGGTATACCTGCTTTCAGACTGAGGATGATCAGCCATAACATTAAAACCACCTCGTTTCTACACAGTCCATTTTATCAGCTCCACTTACCATATAGAAGCACTTTGTAGTTCTACAATTACTGACTGTAATCCATCTGTTTTCTCTGCATGCTTTGTTAGCCCCCTTTCATACTGTTCTTCAATTGTCAGCGACAACAGCACCCCATGGGCAGCATCCTGTGACCACTGATGAAGGTCTAGAAGATGATCAACTCAAACAGCAGCAATAGATTAGCGATCGTCTCTGACTTTACATCTGCAAGGTGGATCAACTAGGTAGGAGTGTCTAATTGAGTGTTCAGTGAGTGGACATGGTATCTAAAAACTCCAGCAGCGCTGCTGTGTCTGATCCACTCATACCAGCACAACACACACTAACACACCACCACCATGTCAGTGTCACTGCAGTGCTGAGAATGATCCACCCCCTAAATAATACCTGCTCTGTGGTGGTCCTGACCATTAAAAACAGCATGAAAGGGGGCTTTAAAAAAGCATGCAGAGACAAATGGACTACAGTCAGTAATTGTAGAACTACAAAGTGCTTCTATATGGTAAGTGGAGCTGATAAAATGGACAGTGAGTGTAGAAACAAGGTGGTTTTAATGTTATGGCTGATAAGTGTACATACTCATGCTGACCCCCTGACCCTCCCACTAAAACGTGCACACACACACACACACGCTCACACAACTACGGCCATACTCACGCACTACCACAACATTACCAACACGCTCACAGACATGCGAGTACTTTGCAATAGATTTATTTTTAACAATTAAAACATTTACAAAAACAGGAAACATCTAATACACCCACATATTTATAACTTTAGAAAACATTTCAGAACATTTAAAACCACTCAGCCTACAGTCTCACACTACCTACATATTCTTCAGATTTTTGTGTTTTGTTTTTTTAACATCATGACCTAAAAGCGCACATTACATCAATTAAACACACACATACACACACGACAACTGTATGCAAGCTTTGCTTGGGGGGGGGGGGGGGGGGGGAGGGGGTAGAGTTCATGTCCGAAGGCCCAGCAAACCGGGGGTGCTCTTCAGCCCAGGATGCAGACTCACGCACAGCGTCGCCATCGTGGAAAATTTAACAAACGTTGCTCGTGTTTCTCGGCTGTGAGCTCGAGACGCAGCAGCCATCATTATGCTCATAATCGGGTAGAGGCTTGACTCACTACACACACAAAAATTATTTGCCCCTTTTTCAGTTCTGTAAACACAATGTAATATACAACAAAGACAACTTGGTAAATGTTTGTTTTATTTAATGAACAAAAAACAAACCTCTGAAAGTCACCATGTGCTAAACTTTGCAGTTGTTGCCAGTAGAGGCACAACTAGCTATCACATTTCACATCTACTGTACAGAACTGCTTAAAATTTTGCCACATTAGAGAGGTTTTAAATGAACTGCTTGTTTAAGGTCCTGCCACAGCATTTGAGCCGATGACCTTATGTACTTCATTGGAAAAAAAAAACTAAAATAAGGCTTTTGGAATTGCCGAGTCAATCAGAGGTGGGTTTGCTCTAGTGCTTCAGTCAGTTCAAGTTTTAGATGACAGACTGATGACGACCAGGCATAACATTATAACCAGTGACAGGTGAAGTGAATAACAGAGATTATCTCTTCATCACGGCACCTGTTAGTGGGGGGGGATATATTAGGCAGTAGGTGAACATTTTATCCTCAAAGTTGATGTTAGAAGCAGGAAAAATGGGCGAGCGTGAGGATCTGAGCGAGTTTGACGAGGGCCAAATTGTGATGGCTAGACGACTGGGTCAGAGCATCTCCAAAACTGCAGCTCTTGTGGGGTGTTCTCGGTCAGCAGTGGTCAGTATTTATGAAAAGTGGTCCAAGGAAGGAACAGTGGTAAACCGGCGACAGGGTCATGGGCGGCCAAGGCTCATTGATGCGCGTGAGGAGTAAAGGCTGGCCCGTGTGGTCCGATCCAACAGACGAGCTACTGTAGCTCAAACTGCTGAAGACATTAATGCTGGTTCTTATAAAAAGGTGTCAGAATACACAGAGCACATGTGTATGGGGCTGCATAGCCACAGACCAGTCAGGGTGCCCATGCTGACCCTGTCCACCGCCGAAAGCCCCAACAATATTAATAATGTTATGCCCGATCGGTGTAAATAGCTTTGTCAGTTTATGTCTAATCACCCAGGCACTAAAGCAGAAAAACATCCTCAAACCATCATGTTACAGAGAACATAATTGACTGGAGGTTTGATGTTCTTATTGTGTTAGATCAGATGTACTGAGATCAATGTCTTTTAAAAAAAACGTTCTACTTTCTACCATCACTTTACAGGACGAGAGCCCAAAAGACCTGTCCCAAATCTGCCAAAAAGACCTTGTTTCCACTGGTTACCTAGCCCATTTTTTCCTAACAGTGGGATTATGAATGCAGTCTGCATCTAAGGCAAGCAAGGTCTGTAGTTTCTTAGATGTGAATTCCTAGATAGTCAATATTCTCTTGGAACAAAAATGATAGGCTGACCACTGCTGAGAAAATTCACTGCAGTTGCACATTCTTAATAAAGGAAGCATGAAATCAAAGCAGCAACACGAAGACTAATAAACACAGTGACCGAATTACCTGTTCAGGTGTATAGCGGAGGCGATGTACCATGACGTCTCGCTCTCTGGAGTCTGAGGTTCGGGAACAAGACGGCGAGCGAGACGTACTGCTGCGGCAGCAAGCTGAACCGGATAAAACCCAACGCACTCGGCCTCCAGCAGAGAGAGTTCTAATAAATACCTCGCCATACAGATCACCTACATACATTATACACGTGTTTTATACAAACGTAGCTCACTGCACTGCACCAACAGTAGTGTGTATGTCTAGTGTTTGTGCAGTGTATTCTAACCATGTAGGTGCAGTGCAGTGTAACAATGTAGGTGAAGTGTTGGTGCTCTGCACACATGTAGGCAGTGTAGAGATGTTAAATGGTACATGTGGTTTGATGGTGCAGTGTGAGCATTATTGTGTAGTTAGCTTTAATCAGTGTTGGCATGTAGCTGGGCACCTTCTCACTGCAGCGGGCAATATATGCAGTCAGTAGCAGGAAGTGGATGGGCGAAGAGTAAGAAAGTTCAAACCGTAGCGCACACAAAACCCTGCGCTCCATCCGCAACAACTGCTTTTTACTGTAGGTGTTCGCCATCAAGTAACACAACTCCGATACCTGTACACACACCCACACGATTATAAATACTCAGTGCAGAGATTTACAATAATTGTATCATTTAATGGTCTTATTAACTCTGTACTTCCTAAGTATAAAATTAATCATAATTTAAACCTAAATGTAAAAGGAATTTCATCATGCACACTAATCATACAAAACTCAAGCAAGCTTCACATTACCATAAGTAAGCTTAACTTATTTGGCCGTAATTGATAGTATGTATAACTTGAGTACCTCAGGCAGCAAACATTCCTCTTTTTTGGCAGCGAGGAAGAGGCAGACGATGCCCAGCAGCTGTAAACTGTTGATAGAAACTTTAACAAGTCGCAGCACTCGGTTCAGCAGGTGCACCGTCAAATACAGAGTCTCCTCTGAAAAATTAAAGACTTCCTGTGTAAAGGGATGAAAAGAAACAGAGCTGATTATGGAACCAGGCAAACCAGAGTCTAGAGAAGTCAGTGAGTTTCTGGGCATTTTTGACTTATAGCTTTCACTGTGTATAGTACAGTCTTTAATTGTATTTGTGAATGCAGCAACCAACAGTGATTTTTGACAATGTTTGTATTCCCTCAGTCCAATTACAGAAGCATGCAGATTTTTAATGTGGCATCACGAGGCCGTGGCATTACGAGATTTTTTTTTACCTCTGAATCTAAACCAATTCATTTTTCACCCACAGGAGACATGTTTGATTAGTCTTGCTGACCAATTTTTTTTAGACTGAAGTGGATAACAGTGAAGATAAACCGGTGATAAAAACAATGACTGTTATAGGACATGGGTGTGTGTGTCTTTAAGAGAGGTGTATAGTGGGAGATGCTCTGTTCATAGTATTGATATAAGTGAGTCAGGAGTCGATTCATATGAAGCAAAGTGCAAGTTTCTTTTCTCAGATCTCTATTTTTGGTGTTATTAATTAATGTTGGGGTTTAAATAAACACCAGCTACTGGAACATTATGTAACTCGCTTACCGTAAAAAGCTCAGGCTTAATTTAACTGGCTGTTACCACAGAGCGGTAACCGAGTCAGACTTGTTCTGCCTGTGAAGCTAAAAGCACAACGTTAATTATGTTATTTTAGCTTGTCAAGAGCTTTCGCAATGATTTCTGTGCAATGGTTGATTGGGTGGGGTGGGGTTGAGGCACACGTTCTAGTAGGGTGGTGGGGGGAATATAGGGTTTGGGGGGGGCAAGTTCATTTTTGTTTTATTAATCTTTGTATGCGAGTCCTCAGTTTTATATTCGTGAATGATTGGTTGACTGAGGGGAAAACCCCTGACGTAACCTATGCTTGCTTATAAAGCACTAAGCCATTTATATCCAAGCTGTTGCTGGTCTCTCGAATTTTTCTGCAATGTTTCAGAACTGTCCCACTGCCATAGTACCACTTCCTCCAGACAAAAACCACCAAACAAGTAATGTCTAAGTGTTCCTAAAGAGAAACACCTGAGCTTTCTGTTCATGTCATGCAGATGTGAGGTATAGATTCAGTTGTGAAAGAATATAAACACAGGCGTGGGTTTGTATGGACACAGACATGGTAGATGAAGACGGATGTAGTGGAGGTACATGAACAGGGAATCACTCACGTGAACCTGAATAAGCCAGTCCACCAAGATGGCGCGTGTGGTTTCAGTAAAAGGTTTGGGCAGGTCAGCACTGTGCAGGGTAAGGCGCAGCTGGCTTCTCTAAAACACAATATGGTGTTTATAATGCTGATTAAAATTAAATACATTTTATTAATATGATGTGATAAGTGTTGGGGTTTAGTGTTACCATCATGTCAGAGAACACGTCCCAAGCATACGAGCGATCGTACAAGCAGCCCAGTTTCTCCATTGCTATTGACATCTCTGCCCGCAACAGCTCGGGTACCAAGTTTCTTAGTGGAGGGTTGAGCTGTAACCCATGCAGGTGACTCATCATGGCCTCCTGTTCGTATCTGTCCACGGCAGGGACTGCACACACAGACAAACACTATATACCGCTCTAAAAAAACAATGCAAAATTATCAGTTTCTCTGATTTTATTATTATAAATTTGTACTATTCTATAAAGTACTGACATTTTAAATTTCATTTTTATTTTTTTGTTTAATAAGTGTCATTTAATGGCAAAAATAGGTATTATGTTTGTCTATTTTGTCTTTATATTTTGGTCCCCAAATTTCAAATAATTTAATTTTTATTTTATTAGGATTTTAACGCCATGTTTTACACACTTTGGTTACATTCATGACAGGACAGATTCATCAGTTCAAGTTTAATGTCAAACACAGTCATGGACAATTTTGTGTCTTCAATTCACCTCAACTGAACATCTTTGGACTGTGGGAGGAAACCGGATCTCCCGGAGGAAACCCACGCAGACACGGGGAGAACATCCAAACTCCACAGAGGAAGGACCTGGACCGCTCCACCTGGGAATCAACACCAGGACCTTCTTGCTGTGAGGCAACAGTGCTATCCACCATGCCGCCCCTAATTTCAAATTGAAAAGCATCATTTATTTAAAGAAAACGACAAGTCAAAATAACAAACATGCAAGTTCATATTCACTTTTAAAGAACACAGTATTAATGCTTTAACTTGAGAATTCCCCCCCCCACCCCCACCCCAACCCCAAACAATGCCTGCTGTATGGACTTGTTCTTATGAACCACTGTCTTTAAAGTTTAAGGATAAAAGCAACCTGAATCACTTTACCCTTCTGTCAGTAAAGCCAAAATTAAACACTTTTTTCCTCATTCATTTTTTACTTTCCAATCCTGACATGATCAATATATACATGATGGAATGTACATATGTAATATTTACTTAACTGACAAAAGTGCAAAAAAGTGAATTTTCAATGCCCCTCTTCATTGCATTTTGTTCATATGAACAAATCACACACTGGGCAGTGGTAGCTCAGTTGTTAGGGTAAAGGATTCAGGTGCACTTCTGATTAAGCATATCAACCTAAAACACACTACACAAGCACTTAATATATGTATGTATAGTGTGTGTGTGTGTGTGTGTGTGTGTGTGTGTTACCTTCTCCACTCTGCTCTGTGAACTCCATGATGATTCCATCTTCTGCAGAAGAACAAAACTGCTGCACCTGCACATAAAACAGTCTACAAACATCTATAACCTGGAAAGTGTTTAACTGGGACACAAATATTTTATTTTTACCATTACATAAATACCATGGGTTAATGTAAACTGACCTGAAACAATAAAACTGTAATCAATTTAATTAAAGGTGTTACTGAAATATTAAAACATGATATGTATGAACTTAGAGCTGCACTCAATGCAGTGGGGTAGAAACAAAAAAGTAAAATATTACATATTTCTTAGTATAACTATAATATCAGTATTACAAAACAAGTTGTTTTGACCTGGTGTTTTTAACTGGGAGCCACCAGGGGTGCTGTTCACTGTAATGTTTACTGTAATGATACAAAATTACACTAAGAAGGTGCTGGGTATTATTAAATAATAATAATTAATCACAACTAAAGCTATAAGACTACAACAAAGGTCTGTTTAATCTATGCAGAATAAAAAGTAATTGTACAAAACTGCATAAATAAAACCAATAGACTGCCATTCAGCCAAACAATCTTACCATTAAACCTGCTATAGCTATTTTTTATTTTCCCCTTCAAAAATTGACTAAAATAAATTTTTATTAGCTTTAGGTATAAATTCTTTACAGATTTAAATGACAATATGAACACAAAAACACTTCAGTAAAACTTTACTATAACATATCTATCTGGCTTCCTGGCATTTATCCATAAAGATAAGGGCTGGGCGGTAAGACCAAAAATTTGTATCACGGTATTTTCTAAGATTCTGACAGTTTTACGGTATATCACGGTATGTTTTCTTTGTATGACTGGGACTTTTTAAAATGGCTTTGGCTTATTCTACTGTCATAAGTACATCAAATATAAAAAGTTTTAATTTCAGCATGTATATAATAAAGCAATAAGCCACGAGAGGCCGTGCATTACTGTGATTTTAGCACGGGGATGACGTTTTTGGCACGACGCGAGGCGGAGTGCCTAAAACTTCTTTCCCCGTGCTAAAATCATAACAGTAATGCAATAACATTAATTTTTTCTATTCAGTGGCATATTAATATGGAATGATGTGAGGTGGTCCTAGGTGTGCGTTTATCGGGGATTTTACAACGGCTTCGAACGCGGCTCAGCCAATCAGATTTTAGGACCGGAACTATCCGTTTTATAATGAAGGTTTTGAGTACTACAAGCTTTGCCTGGCCCCACAAAATGACACAATATATGATTAAATCAGTCCACGTGAAACTGTTGCAATACATTTTCATTGTTTATTTAATATTTAAGCATTGTACAATTACCCTTAGCTCTCCCTTTAACGAATAAATCGATGTTTGCAATCTCCACTGTATAACTTGAACACAGGTCTGTTATAGAAAAGTGGACGACTTTAAATATCTCCACTTCCGATTCGCTAATTACATTGGTTTAACGACTGACCTGAAGTATTTTCACCTGTAAGACAGACCTTGAATCCAGTTTTAATAATTGCTGTGAAAGCTTTTCTCGACTGTATATAGAGGAATATTATATGATTTGCTGCCTACTGAAGCCTACAGCTGTTGTATTACCTGTGATACGGTATGGTGGTACTTGAAAAATCCATACAGTATGAGGAATCAAAGACGATATACCGAATGTACCGTCATACCGCCTAGCACTACTACAGATCAACCCCAGAGCTTGACATTACTTTAATATAACTCTGGTTTTGTAACATTGTCCTTTATTCATATTCTACATTCTGTTAAAAAACTGACTTTAATCAATTTGATGACACAGAGAGATGTTATCAGATTAGTCTGAACCTTGTTTACTAATGTTACAGGAAGCTTTACATCTCTGTGGGCTGAGAAGCTACCAGACAAGAAAGATGCACCAAGCTTTTGCTTCGTGATCAGCGTCGACAATCAGTTGTGGGTGTTAAGTTTTGATCAGCTGCTTTCTTGTGTGTGAGAAAGCCCCTTTATATTAGATGTTTCAGGTTGTTTAAATCTGACCAGTTGAACTAAATAACAACTTGGTTCCTTCAGAGCTTTTCAGGAGAACACCGTTCATGTACTTTGTGTGCAGTCAAACTAGCCCTATTTATATTGACAAGTGTGAGTGAATGAAACAGATTTTAGTCATGAAGTCAACAGTTAATCAAGAGTAAGGAAATTGCTGAGGTTACCCAGTTGAGTTCGGTGTTGGCGGTGCTGTTGATGATGGTATCAGTGTTGCGCTGGTGTCTCTGCTCATCAGCTGGTGCTGTTCGATCTCTCACCGCACAAACATTCAACCAGGTTTGTAACGGTACCCGGACTTCATCTGTCTAATACACAAAATACAAAATACAATCTGATTCCACTCACTGTGATGCTGTTACATCAAAACTTCACCATTACAAACAAACATTTCATTAACACATAACTAAAGCTCGATTTTTCTTCAAGATCAGAAGTTTGTTTGAACTTGATTGAAGGTCAGAATTAAAATAACAGTAACAGAATTCCAAAATTTTGGATTATTGGAATGTATGCACTAAAAAGCAGAGTTGCAAAATCACTGACACCCATCAGCTATAACATTAAAACCACCTCCTTGTTTCTACACTCACTGTCCATGTTATCAGCTCCACTTACCATATAGAAGTACTTTGTAGTTCTACAATTACTGACTGTAGTCCATCTGTTTCTCTAAATTCTTTTTTAGCCTCCTTTCATGCTGTTCTTCAATGGTCAGGACCATCACAGAGCAGGTATTATCAGGACCAGAACACCGTGTCCACTCACTGTCCACTCTATTAGACACTCCTACCTAGTTGGTCCACCTTGTAGATGTAAAGTCAGAGACGATCACTCATCTATTGCTGCTGTTTGAGTTGGTCATCTTCTAGACCTTCATCAGTGGTCACAGGACGCTGCCCACAGGGCGCTGTTGGCTGAATATTTTTGGTTGGTGGACTATTCTCAGTCCAGCAGTGACAGTGAGGTGTTTAAAAACTCCAGCAGTGCTGCTGTGTCTGATCCACTCATACCAGCACAACACACACTAACACACCACCACCATGTCAGTGTCACTGCAGTGCTGAGAATGATCCACCACCTAAATAATACCTGCTCTGTGGTGGTCCTGACCATTGAAGAACAAAGCATGCAGAGAAACAGATGGACTAGTCAGTAATTGTAGAACTACAAAGTGCTTCTATATAGTAAGTGGAGCTGATAAAATGGACAGTGAGTGTAGAAACAAGGAGGTGGTCATAATGTTATGGCTGATCGGTGTATACTTCTGACCTAGATGAAGGTTTGAGACGCAGCTCTTTACTTCAGTCTAAAGTAGCACCTCTGCACAAGTGCAACAAAATGTGAAAGTTATACTCATTTTTCATACTGACTTATGACAAACTTGGTTTTGATTAATTCTGTACATTGTTTAATAATTTGTAGGATCACAGTGCAGCTTTGACCATTAACTAAATTAAACAGGACCCAAGAGTAGCAACATGACTGAGCGAGGAGACCACAGTCTTCCAGTTGATAACTCACAGCTCTACTCACTAGGCTACCTATGTCGAAGTTTTATTATAGTTTACAGTAGTTAAAAAATGCATAACTTTTTATTTGTTTATTAGGATTTTAACATCATGTTTAACACGTTTTGGTTACATTAATGACAGGAAACGGTAGTTACTCATTACACAAGATTTATATCGAACACAGTCATGGACAATTTTGTATCTCCAATTCACCTCACTTGCACGCCTTTGGACTGTGGGAGGAAACCGGAGCTCCCGGGGGAAATCCACACAGACACGGGGAGAACATGCAAACTCCACACAGAAAGGACCCGGACCGCCCGGGGATCAAACCCAGGACCTTCTTGCTGTGAGGCGACAGTGCTACCCACCGAGCCACCATGCCACCCAACTTGGATGGATGGATAATATATACAGAGAGAGAGATATCAATAGCACAAATACAGATGGAAAGTTGATGCAGCAAAGCGGGTCCTGATAACCTAGGGTTTACACTTTCACTTTTCAAAAACATGCAGAAGGTGGATTGGCTGCTTTAAATTACTCCTAGGTTTGAGTAAGTGAATAATGGTCTTAAGTCCCATTCAGGGTGTACTTCTGCCTTGTGCCTTGGGTTGCTGGATGTCAGCAAACTCCCAGCCACCCTGAACAGAATAAAGCAGTTAATGATATTGCATGACTGAATGAATAAATAAATAAATAAATGAATAATTTAAGTCAAACAGAGCATTAAAGGTCTGAGTAACTTAAACCGATTAATTACATTCATATTATTGCTCCATAAGAACTCGAATAAAATTGTTAAAAAAACAACATCAACAAAAGTTTTAGTCCTAGGAACATTTTAGCATAACATAGTTGATCAAATTGGTGACTTAGTTGAAACATCTATTCAGTTTAAAAAAAAAAAAACTAACAATATTATTCATGCCAAACACTTTATTTTTATATTTTTCAACTAGAAAATGAGCAATTTAATTGATTCAGACCAAAAATTATTATTTTTACCCACTTTATTACTATAAAACTGCAGTTTAATTGCAGGTGAATCTGATGAAATCACGTGGGTAATGAAACACACCTGAACCTGCACTGTGACCTACATTGTACCGAATGGGGGTGTCTGTTTGTTTCTGTATGTGCTGGTGTTACCTTGCGGTCCAGAATAGACCTGGAGTCGCACAACCCGGTACCGGTTCGTGACATGACGCCACCGAGCACCCGCTCACCAACAAACTGCAGCTACCTGTCCGCGTGCTGCTGCCGAATCCGCTCCACCTTAATTACCTGGCTGCTGCAGGTGAGGGCTGATTAAGATTGCGCAACCCTGCCCACCGGAAACACTTAAATTATAACGTTTATAGTGCACCTAGAGGTAAACACGTGTACTGCAGCCCTTCATTTATGAACCGCTCACTGTGGCTGTGTTTCATTCCGAATATAAAGTAATCATGACTGGCTCTAGGACTCCAAATAAGTTAAAAATCAAAATCATCATTTACAAATCACTCACTCACTCACTTTCTTAACCGCTTATCCAGTTAGGGTCACGGGGGGTGCTGGAGCCTATCTCAGCTTTTCAATGGGCACAAGGCACACAGACACACCTACACACACCCATTCACACACACACATTCACCTATAGGGCAATACAGTGTCTCCAATTAACCTGACTGCATGTTTTTGGACTGTGGGAGGAAACCCACACAGACACAGGGAGAACATGCAAACTCCGCACAGAAAGGACCCGGACTGCCCCGCCTGGGGATTGAACCCAGGGCCTTCTTGCCCACCCCATTTACAAATCAAAATAGAAGGTCCTGGGTTTGATTACCAGGTGGGCCGGTCTATCATGACTGGCTCTAGGACTCTAAATGGGTTCAAAATCTAAATCATCATTTACAAATCACTCACTCACTTTCTTAACCGCTTATCCAATTAGGGTTGCGGGGGGGAGGGGGGGTGCTGAAGCCTATCCCAGCTTTTTAATGGGTGCAAGGCACACAGTAACACCCTGGACGGGGCGCCAGTCCATAGCAGGGCAGACACACACATACACACACCAATTCACCTATAGGGCAATTCAGTGTTTCCAATTAACCTGACTGCATGTTTTTGGACTGTGGGAGGAAACCAAAGCTCCAGGAGGAAACCCACACGGACACGGGGAGAACATGCAAACTCCGCACAGAAAGGACCCGGACCGCCCCACCTGGGGATCGAACCCAGGACCTTCTTGCCCACCCCATATACAAATCAAAATGGAAGGTCCTGGGTTTGATTCCCAGGTGGACCAGCCTGAGTTCTTTCAGTGTGGAGTTTGCATGTTCTCCCCAGGAGGTCCAGTTCTCTCCCATAGTACAAAACATGTAGTCCAGTTAACTGGAGCTACTTAAATTGCTCTAGGTGTGTGTGTGTGTGTGTGTGTGTGTGTGTGTGTGTGTGTGTGTGTGTGTGTGTTTGACCTGTAATGAACTGGCAACCTGTCCAAAGTGTTTTCTACCTTTCGTCCGTTGAATTGTACCCACCACGACCCTGTATAGGATAAAACACAGACACTAAATAGATAATTTATATAAATATATACGGAAGTCCTGAAAGACCATGTGTTACTTTTTAGTTTTCTTGAGTTCACGACTGATTTTTGCCACCAAAGCTGGCAAATCATATTCAAGTATTGAACACTAGTGTGGAAATTGTCTAGCACTGATAACCATGTGGTTATTTCCTCTCGTCTCTTGTGTAGTTATGCATCTACATCTCAGTTGACCCCCAGTGACGTCTCGACCCCCAGACTGAGAACCTGTGACGTACATGTGAAGTTTTCAGACACTTGTAATGAATAAAAGAAGCTCCTGCTTCAGGCCTTTGTCTCTTTGTCGCTGTGATGAGTCAAAGTGGAGGATTAAGGTGTCAGGAAGTAGGAGCTTCTTTCTTGCATAACAGCCTTCAAACACATCATGACACAAAGCTTAAGTAGGTGAGTAAGATGATTGTAAAGGTGGCATCTATTCAACTAAGAGACTATCAGTTTCAACCACTTAAATAAGACATTTCTGTGTCTGGTTTTCAGGCTCATCAAAGCACTGAAACAGAACTAAAGTTTTAAACAATCTTAATCCAGACACTGGTAACCTATATACACTGGTCAGCCATAACATTAAAACCACCTCCTAGTTTCTACACTCACTGTCCATTTTATCAGCTCCACTTACCATATAGAAGCACTTTGAAGTTCTACAATTACTGACTGTAGTCCATCTGTTTCTCTGCATCACTTTTTTAGCCTGCTTTCACCCTGTTCTTCAACGTTCAGGACCCCCACAGAGCAGGTATTATTTAGGTGGTGGATCATTCTCAGCACTGCAGTGACACTGACATGGTGGTGGTGTGTTAGTGTGTGTTGTGCTGGTATGAGTTTTTAAATACCGTGTCCACTCACTGTCCACTCTATTAGACACTCCTACCTAGTCGGTTCACCTTGTAGATGTAAAGTCAGAGACAATCGCTCATCTATTGCTGCTGTTTGAGTCGGTCATCTTCTAGACCTTCATCAGTGGTCACAGGACACTGCCCACAGGGCACTGTTGGCTGGATATTTTTGGTTGGTGGACTATTCTCAGTCCAGCAGTGACAGTGAGGTGTTTAAAAACTCCAGCAGCGCTGCTGTGTCTGATCCACTCATACCAGCACAACACACACTAACACACCACCACCATGTCAGTATCACTGCAGTGCTGAGAATGATCCACCACCTAAATAATACCTGCTCTGTGGTGGTCCTGTGGGGGTCCTGAACGTTGAAGAACAGGGTGAAAGAAGGCTAAAAAAGTATGTAGAGAAACAGATGGACTACAGTCAATAATTGTAGAACTACAAAGTGCTTCTATATGCTAATTGGAGCTGATAAAATGGACAGAGTGTGGTCATAATGTTATGGCTGATCGGTGTACACTGGTTCTCTTAGATCCTAGTGCGGTCTTTAACACAGTCAACCACAAGATTTGGCTTAACCGCAAACTAGATTTGGTCGGTCTCTCTGGCTCTGCGATAAATGGGTTTCAGACAAAAAACTCTTCAGAAACTCTATCCACGCATCACTCCCTGTCATGTGGAGTCCCACAAGGTTCCATTCTGGGGCCAGCACTGTTCCCAATCTCTTTATGCACTAAATATCATTGGCCAGAGTGATCAATAAATATGATGTCACCAAGCAGCATTAAATTCATTCAGGTGGATCATGATTGTTGGTTTGAGTTACACTTGTAAAATAACGGCAGTATGTCAAATACAAGCACAACATGCAGGCAGCCCCACCCTCCAAAATCACCCACACACAAACGACAGGAGAGGCTGGATGGTGTAATAGATTATATTTATATCGAACTCATCCAGACGATTTGAGAAAGAAAAAAGCAAATAGATCAAAATATCTGTTTATGAAACAGTAAAATGCAAAAACAATAAAACACAGAAACCTCAGAGAGCTGTGTGATCTAACGGCAGCTTCAATACACATACACACTCGTTTTACACATGCGTGCGCGCGCATACACACACAGACACACACACACACACGGGTCCGGTGCTGGGGAGCGGAGTGGAAATCTCACCCGGCACACCACAGGACCAGGACTTCCTGCTCATGATGTAGTAATGAGTGATGAAGGTATATCTTTCACCCCTCCATCACTCGGACTGGGTGCCACTCCGCCCGTTCATGACTGAATCTGACAGTAGAACAGAGGAAATGTGTTAGGACTTTATTTACACCTGCTGCTGCTTTTGTGTGGTGAATCTGGTTTGTGTCCGATCAGCCGGACTGGAATCAGACTGCATAAAAACCAACCAGTTTATTAATCATGATTTCATTTTCAGTTTTTTAAAAAAAGATGCTGCAATAAAACTGAATTTTGGTGTTGAGCCTAAATTGAATGAATACGTTTGAATGTAAAGTATTAAGAGGGATTTTGATTCAGATTAGATGTTTTGTGATCAGTTGTATAACGTGTCTCAGACCTGCTGAAGTAGTTTGAACGCGAATCAGATGTGAATTCAGATAAAATCGTGATGATCAATCAGGTGTAAACAAAGAAGTAAAACACATCCACACACTACTCCCCGGACACCATTACTGACTCTGTGTGTGTGTGTCTGTGTGTGTGTGTGTGTATGTGTGTGTGTAAAATCCTGACACAAAACACAATGTAAAAATCACATTGAAAGTGAAAACCCACACGCACGAGCACACACACACGCACGCACACATTGAGAATCAGCAGTATTGTGTGGTTCAGACAGTAACAGCTGGATAAAAAGAGCACTTACACTGCAGTATGGCTTCACATGTGTTTCTGTAACAATCAGAAGTTAAAGGCTTCCGTCTGAGTGTGTGCGTGCGCGCATATAGGTATTTTGCTGGTACAGTCCAGGAGTCCGAGACTTTTAAAGGTGTGATCAGCGTGTAGTTTGACTGACAGACCAGACAACCAATCAGGACAGACTTGCGACCTCGACGAGCTCGTCTATCACGAGCTCGCGTGTAACCAGGTCATCTGCTGAGTTTTCCAAGAGCAGTGCAGCACAGGGACGATGTTTAAAAAGCAGAGCGAGTGTCACGCCGAACTCCCTCTAGCAGTTCTGATCATCCTTTACTTCATAAAGCTTTTGGAAAAATAAAAACGTCCTAATAAACCTGTGAACCAACAGGCTGCCCATCACTGTGTGCATATTGCTGGTGAGTGTGTGTACGTGTTTTGCTGGTGTACGAGTGTGTTTGTGCATGTGTGTGTGTGGTCTGTGGATCTGGATCACTCCCGTACACTGGCAGAATAAGAGAACTGGGGAAAGTGTGTTCTCGCATCCGAGTCCTCTGCATCCAAACTGTCATCTGCAGACACACCAACATACACAAATAATAAATACACAATCAGTGTACGCACAATAAATACACACAGACTGGTCTAGATGACCAAAGAGACTGGTTGTAATGGTGAAAAGACTGGTCTCAATGACTGGGGTACTGCTGTTTTTAGTGTTTGGGTACCCTAAATGAACTAGGGGGACTAGGGACTAGTAATTGTTCCACCCCAACCACCTTACATACACTTAAGTTGCACTCCAATCGCCCCAGTAGTTCACTGTGATTTATTTATTTTTATTATATTAGGATTTTAACGTCATGTTTTACACACTGTGGTTACATTTATGTCAGGAACGGTAGTTACTCGTTATATAAGCTTAATCAGTTTCATGTCAAACACAGTCATGGACAATTAAGTATCTCCAATTCACCTCACTTGCATGTCTTTGGATTGTCGGAGGAAACCGGAGCACCCGGAGGAAACCCACGCAGACACGGGGAGGGAATCCCAGGACCTTCTTGCTGTGAGGCAACAGTGCTATAGTCAATTTGTCTTCTGCAGCATATTGCTGCTCACGCCTCCTCCGACCCGCGCCCAGCCCTTAACGGAACCCTTTTCCATGCACAGGCGCCTCTATCCGCCAATCAGAATCCTTACATTTACATTTTCAGCATTTAGCAGACGCCTTTATCCAAAGCGACTTACATTACAGTATACAATCTGAGCAGTATAGGGTTAAGGGCCTCGCTCAAGGGCCCAACAGTGGCAACCTGGCAGTGGTGGGGTTTGAACCAGCGACCTTTCGATTACTAGTCCAGTACCCTAACCACTAGGCTACAACTGCCTTACACATATTCCGGTCATTCCCTCCTTACTGGCACTGCCAATTATGCCCGCTAGATGGTGCCCAGCTGACCGGTGACAATGCTGAGTTTCGAACCGAGGAGTTCAGAATCTCGGTGCTGGTGTGCTAGCAGAATATCCCACTGCGCCACCTAGGCACCCTGAAGGGAATTTTTACTGGCTTAGGGAGTCATAAGTAATGGGTTATCACTACACAGGAAGATGACTGTACAATTTACCCATCAGTCATCGCGCGTCTTGCGGGTTAAGACAGCTGGCGCACCATCTGAGAGCAGAAACTGGTTCGATTATGGGATTATGTCGGATTAATGTTTCATTCATCTTTGCTGAGAACTACCGACAATGTGAAAGGAACCAGTGAACGTCCAGAAACGCTGGTTAACTTTTACATAGTGAATCACGAGCGGCAGAACACAAACCTGCTGTATGTCCATAAAATCACGTTAATTTCCATATTACATACACAATATGATACAGGACTGCTCTATTATTTTGCTAATTACTTTAGAAAGCAAGTGAACGGTCTTAGATTGCTGTCAACACGTTGCCCTGATTTTTAGGTTGACATTGCAGGGCATTTCAAATAAAGGGATTTAACCTTAGTCAATATCACATGATTAGTGAGTGTGTAGGGAAAACAAAAGCACTGTTTAGGGAACCTGTGGAAAGGAATCCAGTTACAGATAGACTGGGGTGTGTAGTGTGTACTCACACTGGTCAGGTGGGGTGACTGTGATGGTCTGCAGTGTGAATTCCTCATCAAAGTAACGTGTATCTGTCTCTGACGTCACCTGAGGCTTAAACGGAGGGGTGAGCTAACACACACACACACACACACACACACAGAGAAAAACAAACAGCATTACAAACAATGAAATAATAACAACAATATAATAACAATAAATAATGTCCCATAGATACTAATGCTAACGTTCCCAGACCAACCACCCTGTACCCCGTACCTTTTTCTGCAAGACGTCCTGCCAGTTGATGGAGGTGAAAAACCTGTGGCTCATCACCTCTTTAGCATCATCAACACTGCCCCCCAACCTTTAAATAACCAAAATATCACCATTAATATTCACACACACATAGAAAACATTATGAAATTGTCTTTAATGTAGTGGAATTAAAGTGCTTTACTTAGTAAGTGC
This sequence comes from Trichomycterus rosablanca, assembly GCF_030014385.1. NCBI lineage: Eukaryota > Metazoa > Chordata > Actinopteri > Siluriformes > Trichomycteridae > Trichomycterus > Trichomycterus rosablanca. The sequence continues at coordinate 5,233,583 of NC_085998.1, forward strand.
AACAGTGCAACAGAAGGTGGATTGTCTGTTCTAAATGACTCTGCAGAAGGAGTAAGTAAGTGAAAATGTGAGTGATGGGGTTTCGTCCTGTGATGAATAGCTCAGCCCAAAACACACAAAGGCATCTCTTGCTGTTCCGCTGATAGTAATGTTGATAACATTCTGGTTTATTATTTATTAGGCTTTATACAACAGTTAGTTCCGACCTTACAATCTGATTGGTCGAGAAGCGTTCTAACCGTGCCGATATTGGTGATAACAGCGCGGCCTTTTCACACCACAACTGTATTACTCCGCTGACGCGTTGCCAGTAACGACAAGCTTCATGCACACAAGCCGCCGGTTGTTTTGTAGGCCGATTTGTGCTCATACACATCCAGAAATTGATAAAATGGATCACTTTCAGATAACGTTCGACCTAAATTCTATCTTTTAATTCTTAATTAATTTTCTCCTTTTCCTTTTATCTTTGCTTATTCATATTCGCTTGTTATTTTTATTCCAAACTAGTGTTAAACTATATGCCTTTTTTAGCCTACTGTGTTAAGGCAGGGTCGGGAATTTTTACCGTTGCATAGCAGCAACTCATTCGTTGTGGAACTACTTTTTGGCGGAAGGTATTGTCAATATTAAAGCATATTCAATATGAAATTCAGGGCTTCTTTGATTTATTTTCTTTCTTTCTTTTGTAAAAGCTGTTGTATAAAAGCAATAGAACACTCGAGGTCGTGTGTTATCGCACTCCCTCTCGTGTTAGATTCATGACAGGACAGGTAGTTAGTTACTGGTTACACAAGATTCATCACTTCAAGTCTTTAATATCAAACAGTCATGGACAATTTTGTGTCTCCAATTCACCTCACTTGCACGTCTCTGGACTGCGGGAGGAAACCGGAGCTTCCGGAAGAAACCCACACGGACACGGGGAGAACATGCATGAACTCCACACAGAAGGGACCCGGACGGTAACTTAATTAATTTCCCCAAGGGGATCAATAAAGTCTTATCTTATCCAATTTAATACATATGTAGCGTTACCTTTAGATGATTAGTACCTAAAAACCAATTTATTAATTCCTAAAATAGTTATTACACAGCTCTGGTAGGATGGATTTGAATGTGTGTACAGTATTTATAATGTGTGACAGTATGTGTGTTTATATAAATTAGGGTTTGGTGTGAGGGAGTGTGTGTGTATAGTGTGTATGTTGGTGTTAGAGAGTGTGTGTGTGTGTGTGTGTGTGTATGTTGGTGTTAGAGAGTGTGTATACCTCTGTTTGGGATCTTTTTTCAGTAATCCAGCGAGGAGGCTCTTGGCATCGGGGGACAGATTTCGGGGGAAGCGGATCTCCTCCATGAGGATCAGCTCAAACAGGCGCTCATGATCCTGATTGTAAAACGGGAGTCGCCCACACATCATCTCGTACATGACCACGCCCAAACCCCACCAGTCCACCGCACGGCCATAGTCATTATCCTCTAATACCTACAAATACACACACACACACACACACACACACACACACACACACACACACACACACACACACACACACACACACACACACACACACACACACACACACAAACCATCTTACAAATGATCGCTTATGCCAAGTTCACACTACACGACTTTCCAAGTCGTCAGGTCGCTGTATAGTTCAAGTCGGTGTGTATTTCACACTACACGACTGATCGGTGATAGGGGGTCACACTACACCATCTATCACCAACTGGAATCGCAGACGAGCTTCTCTGGTCTCCCAAACTACGTTCTGTCACGAAAACAAACGCGAGAAGTGACGAGGGGGTTAATGATACCACGTCCAAAAATACACGTCAACAAGTAGCGAGCGATCAAAGTTTGTGTGCTGATGTGCAGCGTAAAGTCAAAGAGGAAAAATAAATGAATCTGAGTGGATTTGGCTACGCGAGCAGCATGGATTGTTCATTAGTGAGTTGGAGGTTAATAAATATTTTTTGCAATGCAGCGTGGGTGTTCTGTAGAGAATGATAAGGTCAGAAATAATGTAAAACGTGTGTGTGTACCGATGTATTCTTTTTACACTCCTCCCCTGCGTTTCCCCTCACCCCGTATCTTGCGTTCTCACTGGCTGTTCGACACAGCACTCATTGCCAGTCGGGCAACTCAGATCCAGATATTTAACAAGCTAGATATCTCTCTTCGGTCGGTGAGTGCTCGCCGAGCCGCTCGGATCGAGTTGTTGAGTAGTTCACACACAGCGATTGAGAGCCGAGTTTAGATCGCCGAGCGAACGCGGAGTTGCGGCAAATCTAGCGCCGACCAATTCGTGTAGTGTGAACCAGGCACTACACATTCTAAACGCAGAAAGTAGAATGACGTGCACATTTCATGACTCCTGGCTTCTTCACAGACAGGGAGATCTAAATTCACTTGAACTGAACCCCAGATCCTGATTTTTAGACAGAACAGAGATAGGACTGTGTTAAGGTGGGTGATGTTGAGGGGTGAAAGACTGAGTTGGTGGGAGAGAGAGGGAATGGGTGAGTATAAGTGAGAGACTGTGAGTATTTGAGTGGTGACGAGGTGTTTGTTTACCTCAGGAGCGAGGTATTCTGGTGTTCCACAGAAGGTCTTCATGGTGGCTTCGTTGGTGATTCCCTCCTTACACAGTCCGAAATCTGTGATCTTAATGTGTCCATCTTTATCCAGCATCAGATTCTCCAGCTAACACACCACACACACACCACACACACACCACACACACGACACACAGAGCAAATGATTGAAATTATGATCTTTAAATGTTTTTGTAATTTAAAGGTCTTAAATCATAATATATTAGCATTAACGTCTACAATCAGATTTTAACTTTGATATCTGCAATCACAGATTTAACTGGAACCAGTGTTAATTTCGTTGACGAATGATTTTCGTCATAGTTTTCGTCAACGAACCTCATCGAAAACGAGACGATGACTAAATAAAAACTACAAAAAAAGATAAAAACTATGACGAAATGAATCGACACTTTCGTCAACGAATAAAAACGAGACGAAAATGTTTGGCAGGGACGACATCCAATCAGAACTGATTTAGTTTTGTGGAAGGTCAGGGACAAGTTAGAAAGAGATCCAATCAGAACTACTTTAGCGTATGTGGAGGGGCGGGACAAGCCGATTAGCCATCCAATCAGTACTAATCTTTTGCAGTACCGCGGTAAGAGCACACTCGCACAAGTTTGATCTAAACCCGGGAAGACCAGACCAGCCTGTGAACTTTCTTTACTCATGGAACCAGGTTAACTCCACGATGTCAACAGGGAGAAAGAGGAGAGTCGATATCTGGACACGTTTCTCATTTGACGTCGGGAAAAACAAGACGATGTGTAAACCCTGTGGGGCGATCTCGGGTAAAAACACAACACATCTGAAACATCTGGCACCGCTGGCAGTATAATGGCAACATAATGTCACAGCTGCTTTTATGGTACCCAGTTTTATTAAGAATGTAATATGCAATTTGTTATGAACAATGCATATATTTGTCAGGCAGAGCAGGCCTACTGGTCATTAATATTTTGTTATTGTTATGCTCAATAAGCAAGGTCAGGTAAATAAAGATGTTGTCTGAAATAAGTTAAATCTGTTTTTGTGTGTATTGCACATTCAAACATTAATAATATTCCATAACTGGTTAAAAATGTTTCATTTTGTGTAAGTGTATATAATGACTTAAATAATTTAAGGGAAGTGATAAAAAAGCATTTACATTTTACACCCTTTATATTTATTTTAGGGCGGCACGGTGGCTAAGTGGGTAACACTGTCGCCTCACAGCAAGAACGTCCTGGGTTCGAACCCCAGGTGGGGCGGTCCGGGTCCTTTCTGTGTGGAGTTTGCATGTTCTCCCCGTGTCTGCGTGAGTTTCCTCCGGGTGCTCCGGTTTCCTCCCACAGTCCAAAGACGTGCAAGTGAGGTGAATTGAAGATACTAAATTTGTCCATGAATGTGTTCGATATAACCTTGTGTGATGAGTAACTACCGTTCCTGTCATGAAGGTAACCAATGTGTAAAAACATGATGTTAAAATCCTAATAAACAAACAAATATGTATTTTAGTCGACTGAATCGACTGTAGATTTAGTCGACTATATTCTTATGATAATTAGTCGACTAAAACTAAAACAATTCAGATGACTAAATTATGACTAAAACTAAATTCCATTTTAGTCAAAAGACTATGACTAAAACTAAATCAAAATTTGCTGTCAAAATTAACACTGACTGGAACCCAGTAATGATGTGTACTAGTGTGTACTAGTGTGTACGTGTGTGTGTTTTGTACCTTCAGGTCTCTGTACACGACGTCTCGTGAATGCAGGTACTCGAGCGCAGAAACGATCTCCGCTCCATAAAATCTGGCTCTGTCCTCAGTAAACACTCGCTCACGGGACAGGTGAAAGAACAGCTACACACACACACACACACACACACACACACACACACACACACACACACACACACACACACACACACACACTCAGGGTTGGATAGGGTTCAGGTGTAATAATTATGTTAACTATGCAGTAGGTAGTGTTAGTTACCTCTCCCCCGTTAGCGTACTCCATAACGAAACAGAGCCGGTCGTGTGTCTGAAATGCATACTTTAGTGTCTGCACACACACACACACACACACACACACACACACACCAAGTTAATAACAGCGACAGTCCTAATACATTTAAATGTTATTGATGTATGTGAGTTAATGAGAACATTCATGAGTATTTAGCCCGCTTTCACCCTGTTCTTCAATGGTCAGGACCCCCACAGGACCACCACAGAGCAGGTATTATTTAGGTGGTGGATCATTCTCAGCACTGCAGTGACACTGACACTGGTGGTGGTGTGTTAGTGTGTGTTGTGCTGGTATGAGTGGATCAGACACAGCAGCGCTGCTGGAGTTTTTAAACACCTCACTGTCACTGCTGGACTGAGAATAGTCCACCAACCAAAAATATCCAGCCAACAGCGCTTTGTGGGCAGCGTCCTGTGACCACTGATGAAGGTCTAGAAGATGGCCGACTCAAACAGCATCAATAGATGAGCGATCGTCTCTGACTTTACATCTACAAGATGGACCAACTAGGTAGGAGTGTCTAATAGAGTGGACAGTGAGTGGACACGGTATTTAAAAACTCCAGCAGCGCTGCTGAGTCTGATCCACTCATACCACACCACCATGTCAGTGTCACTGCAGGGCTGAGAATGATCCACCACCCAAATAATACCTGCTCTGTGGTGGTACTACAGATGGACTACAGTCAGTAATTGTAGAACTACCAAGTGCTTCTATATGGTAAGTGGAGCTGATCAAATGGACAGTGAGTGTAGAAACAAGGAGGTGGTTTTAATGTTATGGCTGATCTGTGCATATTATAAATATAAATATAAAACATTAAATGTGTGTGTGAGTGTGTGTGTTTATGGAAGCAGTCTGACCGTAAGGAATGGATGTCTTGTGTTCTGCAGCACTCGGCTTTCTGTTACTGTGTGTGCCACCTCATCCTAGAAAACAGATCCACACAGACTTAAAAAACAATCATTACCCCTCTATACTCCTCCAGAGAGTCTGTATGGAATGGTGTGTGTTACCTTGGCAATGATAACCTCCTTCCTGAGGATCTTCATGGCGTAGTGTACACCGGTCGCCTTCTCTCTCACCAGAATAACTTTACCAAATGTACCCTTACCCAACAGCTTTAGGTAATCGAAATCGCTCATCGTCTGCAACACACACACACGCACACGCACACAAATAGATTAACGTTTATTACATTCACGTTTAGGATTATTCTATTCACAATTCAATAATGTACAACACTGCTGAGGTCCTACACAGACATCTGCACACTCAATGTTTAAAATTCCAGGTTTCATTGTAAACAAGTTTTTAAGGTAAACCAGCTTCTGCACAATTTTGTGCCACAATTTTTGAACATTCTACATTTAATGTTTATTTTTTTACAATATGGTAAATTTAGCAAACAGGGATTGTAAAATGAATTGTGCAGAAAGCTGCTGGTTCGGACGTAACCTTAGGTTGAAGCCCGTATATGCAAATAGTGCTGTTCCTGCTAGACTGCTGGCTGTGATAGTAATCTGCAGTCACTGCACTCACAATGTCCAAAAACTCACCAACAGACTTTATTCTGTTACAGGTTGAACTGAAGGATAAGAAACTAGAATTAAATTCTTTATGCTTTTTTTATATGTTATATAGGGCCAGTGATAGCTCAGTGGTTAAGGTACTGGACTAGTAAACAGAAGGTTGCCGGTTCAAGCCCCGCCACCACCAATTGCCACTGTTGGGTCCCTGAGCAAGGCCCTTGGATAAAAGCATCTGCCAAATGCTGAAAATGTAAATGTTATAATCTTTGTAATAATTAATTTCACTTTCATTTCTTTAGTATTTAATCATCTCTGGCCACCCTGCTGAGTCTGGGTCCTCTTAAGGTTTCTTCCTTATAACATTAAGGAAATTATTCTTGCCCCTGTCGCCCTCGGCTGCTTATTAGGGGTTTTTTTTGGTCCTGGAATCTGTTAAGTTGCTTTGAGATGATGTCTACTGTTTGTTTGTTTGTTTATTTGGATTTTAATGTCATGTTTTACACCCTTCGGTTACATCCACGACAGGAACGGTAGTTACTCATTACACAAGACTCATCAGTTCACAAGGTTATATAGAACACAGTCATGGACAATTTAGTGTCTCCAAATCACCTCACTTGCATGTTTTTGGACTGTGGGAGGAAACCGGAGCTCCCGGAAGAAAACCCATGCAGACACGGGGAGAACATGCAAACTCCACACAGAAAGGACCCGGATCGTACCCAGGACCTTCTTGCTGTGAGGCGACAGTGCTACCCACTAAGCGCTAAACAAATAAACTCGACTTAATATTAATAACTATTCCTTATAAAATCAACAAAACATGACATTTTAAAGGTGTACAAACTTTTTAAGCTGTAAACTAAATCAAGAACTTGGGATTTTTGGAGGGTGTGTATGAAGTGTACCACTTTATTGCGTAATTTGGAGCTGGAGGTCTCAGAGCTGCTATCTCCTGCTGAACCGTAGTTGATGTCCATGGGTTCATCTTCATCCTCTCTGCTCTTCAGTCCGTTGGCTACAGCCTGGATTGCCCGCATCCACTCCTCCCTGCAGGACCAGAGGGAACTCATGAATTTACTTTCTGTTTCAGCTGAACTCAGGGGTTACAACACTGTGATCATTCATTTCCTCCTTAAGAACAAAACCATCCCGATTATCATAGGTGGCCTGAGGCTGACTGTGCTAGCTTATGGAATATTTACATGATACTTCACCAGCCAATCTGGCGAGCTAGTCTAGCCAAATCTATGCTCGGGTACCCTGTATTCTATTTAAATTTGCCAAGAGTGCATTATGAATGTGTGAAACACTGACGTGGAACACTTCAACAGTCACGCATGTTTATTTGTTCCATCACTTGCTCACCTCTCAGCATTACTGTCCACATGGAAGGTTCTCTCAATCACTGTCGTCCACTGAAGGCAGCGAATGACAAAAGTATTGGGACGCGGCCGCTCTGTCTTCATCAGCTGGCATTCTAAAATAAAACACACACGCTTAAACACGCGCTACACCTGTGTTATCCAAAATATTTAGCACTGGACTTAAACTATATCCACATGACTGTGATAAAGATGTATTTATATAGTGATAAATACTAAATGTTTACAACACTAATGCTGTCATTATTTATCATCTTCTTCATAAAGAAACCCTGTTTCTAAGATTTTTTAATGCTCTTATGGTTCTTAAGCCTAGGAATTCAACACAGAGATCTTCCAGATCAGTATCAGTGTGTGACAGAGAAGACTCGGGTTACAGCTGGTACCTGAAAAATGCTGAAACAGTAAATGATCACACACACACACCTGCTACAGAAAAGTTGTTGAGTGGCGGCAGGTTGGGGTCAGACAGATCCGGTTTTTCCTTATAGCCAATAAATGATCCATCGCTCTTCAGGATGAAATACCTCGGCCTCCACGTCTTTATATACTCACCTACACTCCGGGAAGGGGGAAGTACAGTTTAGTACAGTCATTTGATGAAGACATTAGAACGAACTGCAGTGTTATTACAGTAATATATTCTGATTAATTCCTCATGCTGGAGTGTTTAAAACTGTACTAATTGTTTGATGATGTTTTAGTATTAAACTTCACCTGATAATTAAATTTTATACAACTCCTACATTACTTATAAACACAAGGTCAAAAGTTTACAAACACTTGTAAAGAAAACGTATTTTATGGCAATCTTGGGGTATTAATGATTTCTAAAGAGTGTTTTGTGGCTCATTATACATTTATGGAATTTAGCAGACACCTTTTATGCAAAGTGACTTACAATAGACACCTGTTACAGTGCAAGTAATTCAGGGTTACAGGCCTTGCTCAGGGGCCCAACAGTGGCAACTTGGTTGTGGTGGGACTTGAACTAGTGACCCTCCGATAAACACAAAGCTACCTCTGCCCGGACGGAATTCTCTGTCCAAAATACTTTTGAGTTCATCAACAAGTTTAAAGCAAGTTCAAGTTAAAAAATAATCATTGGGACATTGGGGTTAATATTGGGACTAATGTATCACATCAAAAAAGACATGGTACCATATTAAAAATGAATAATGACATGATCAGCAACAATACAAATGATAAAATATTATACTGTAATAACTCACCTCTCTTATGGAGCCAGCCTTCTCTAACCACACTAATTTCATTCATGCTGTGTGTGTGTGTGTGTGTGAGTGTGCGAGTGCGTGTATGAGGGCTTCAGATGGGTATGGTGTAGGGTCAGCAAGTTACAACATACACACACAGCACCTGAAAAACACAGAACACATTCAGACCCTCAGCAACTTTTACATACTGAAACATATATAATCATTTTATTTGGTTTCAATAATTTCCCTCGGGATAAATCAAGTATCTATCTATCGTATCTATCTATCGTATCTACCTACCTACCAGTGGCGATTTCTCTAAGACTGCAAGGGAAGCTCAGCTTCCCCTAAAATGTCAAAAATTAAATGGTCAAATATGTACAGTTGTGTTAACATTTCATTGACTACAAATGTGTTAGAACACGTTCATCTCGAAGACGAGTTCGTTCAGAATCAGCTACTTATCACAAATCCACTGACTCGATTTTGTTAACTCCCGTAGCGTCAATGCATTTGCCCGTAGAAGCTGAGCGTCTCTTCACTTCAGTGGGACTGCATGGAACGTTTTTTTTCATTGCTTTGAAACTCGTCGGTCATTGGATAAATGCCACGATTTTGGGTCTGGACGCGGAGCTTCTGCAAGATGATTGGATGATCAGTCGAAAGGCTGAAACCCGTTTTGATTGACAGCTATTTTGAGATCTACACCATCACTTAATCACTGGGAGCTTCAGTCCCATCGCGGATTTTGCGAGTGAAGTCGAAAGACAAACTGCTGTAACCCATTTCTTGGTATTTGCTTGGTGAAATTACTCGACCATTTCCATTGTTCATTGTGTAAATAAAACACACTCATAGTATTTGTTTCAGGACACTGGTCAAGTCCCTGGAAAAGACGCCTACTTGGTACGATAGGATCACAGGCCAAATTCTTGAGGGCAGAATTTATGTATAAATAAATTGACAAATTTTATGATGTAAGCCGACAATGAGCTTCCCCTCTTTGAAAGACCAGCAGCCGCCACTGCAACCTACCTACCTATCTATCTACCTACCTATCTATCTACCTACCTACCTATCTATCTACCTTAGTTGCTCCCATATTTAGGCATCACCTATAAATCATTCTGTTCCGCATACCTGGCACATTTACATCGGATGAGCATCCTTATTTACTCATTTTAGAAATGTTAAGATATAAAAGATGAGGAACTGTATGGAACTGTAAAATGAGCGTTCTACTCACAGTTCTACAGAGTGAAATGGTAAAAAACCTACATGACTGTTGCTGCTGTTATTGACAGCATGTTTTATGTCTGTCTGTCTGTGTTGTTGTGTGCTGTTTTCTTTTTATATGATTCATATTGAAAATTCCGTTGTACCATGTACAGTGACCAATAAAGTGTCCATTCTATTCTATCCCGTTATAGAGCAAATTAATCATGTTCTCATTCTTCTACTGCACAAATGAAACTGAAGCTAGACAATATTACTACACTGCTGTGCTGTGGGGAGTTTTTCAGATGATCAGGATCAGACTGTGTAAACCATTTCTACCTGCACCACTGTGATGTTGTATGTACTAACTGTTGTTTTACTGTTGTTTTACCCCGAGGTTAAAGACTGCACGTCGAGACTGCCGTGCCAACAATGCTGCTCCTGCAAGATGTGACGGAAACCTGGCCTGTTTGCACCAAAAATGTCAAGAACTCACTACGGACTTTATCGCAGACAAATAATGAAAAACTCTAATTATTTTTTACTAGTTATAACTTTTAGTTTAATTTCATTTTGTGTTTGTATGATTTGTGTAAATCCTATCTATTCAAAGTATCCTTCATGCCACCCAAGAAGGACAGGGGTCCCTGCTAAGTCTGGTTCCTCTCAAGGTTTCTTCCCGTAATTTTTAAGGAAGTTTGTCATTGGCCTGCTCAACAGGGGTTTTTGGTCTGTCGGTCCTGGATTCTGTAAAGTTGCTTTGAGACAATGTTCATTGTAAAAAGTGCTATACCAATACATTTGACTTGACTACTAACTAAAAATTCCGTTTTTCTAGTGTCATTGTGTTTCCTTTTTATATGCGTCATGTTGAGAAGAATCAAGCAGAATTTTGTTGTACTATGTACAATGACAAATAAAGTGTCAATTCTATTCTATCACCTTAAAGAGCAAATTTTTCATGTTTTCATTCTTCTAGTGCACAGACTAAACTAAAGTTAGACAATATTGCAAAAACAATACGTTTGTTTATTAGGATTTTAACGTCATGTTTTACACTTTGGTTACATTTATGACAGGAACGGTAGTTACTCATTACACAAGATTAATCAGGTCACAAGGTTATATCAAACACAGTCATGGACAATTTTGTATCTCCAATTCACCTCACTTGCATGTTTTTGGACTGTGGGACGAAACCGGAGCACCCGGAAGAAAACCCACGCAGACACGGAGAGAACATGCAAACTCCACACAGAAAGGACCCAGGGATCGAACCCAGGACCTTCTTGCTGTGAGGCGACAGTGCTACTCACCGTGCCGCCCTCAATAACAATAAACAATATTAAGTAGAGATATATGTATAACCGTATATATAAGCAGCATGTTTTTAATTTTATTCAGTAAGATTGTAAATAAATCACGTTTCTACAAACTTCTCTTATATTTACATTTTAAACGTTTAATGTCATTTGGATTAGGTGTTAATTCTTATTATTATTATGATGAAACTTTTAAACTTATAACACTAATGATAATTATTATACTCTTATTATTGTCATTATTATTATTACTGTAGAGTGTAAAGTTTAAGTTCTAAATCATTTAATGTTTTTTTTAACTCAGAATAAAGTGCAGTCTTACTTAATCAGTGTTATATCTGATAAAAGTATTCATGTGTTTATTAGATTAAATCTGATTAACATTACACAAAGTTAAATAGTTTAATTTGCAGTGTGGTTGAGCCTTGCTAATTTAGCCATGCTACAAATAATCCAACCTAACTCTAATGGTAGCTTTAATACAACTGTATTAATCGAATTATTATTAATAATATAATATAATGAACTGTTCATCAATAATAAAAAGTAACTGCTGTATGTGTCAGGTTTATAAAACTACATCGATCGAGCAGCTAACGATGCTAACGCTAAAGCTAATGTTAACGGAGTTAGTTGCAGCAACGGCCAGAGTTAGCTGCTAAAGCTAATGTAAACACAGTTGAGCAGAGTGAGAGTTTAACGAGTAATGAAAATTTAAACCGGGTCAATATCAACCCCGGACTTACCACGGAGGTTAGTGGCGCTATTCCGGGTCAATTTCTGTAATTAGAGGCGATGATAAAGTTTATATTCTAAATGAAATGAATCCTCTTCAGTTCCAGCACACAGGCCTTCTACTCCACAGCGAAGCACAAACAGGATGTGACGTCACACAGACCGAACGACCTCGCTCAGCGAGTAAACACACACGCACGCACGCACACACACTCAGTTTGGCATGTTCTCTCTGTGTGTGTGTGTTTTTCAGATCATCTGTATGACAGGATCAAACTGTGTGAACCATTTCTACCTGCACCACTTTGATAATGTATGTACTGCACTAACTAAAAATCCGTCGATTACTTCTGGTTACTGCCTGTGAGAAGTTTGGCATGTTCTTCCAGTGTCTTTGTGTTTCTTCCCAAACAACCTACACAGGATGGACTGTCTGCTTTCAATTATTCACATGAAAAAGAAATGAATGAATGAGGATTCTGTACCTGAACAGGACAGTGATAGGTCAGTGGTTAAGGTACTGGACTAGGAATCAGAAGGTTGCCGGTTCAAGTCCCACCACCGCCAAGTTGCCACTGTTGGGCCCCTGAGCAAGGCCCTTCACCCTCAATGGCTCAAAAAAATATTGTGTTCAGTCATAACTGTAAATCGCTTTGGATAAAAGCATCTGCTAAATGTACCTGAAATCAGATTGTTTGTTTGTTTATTAGGATTTTAACGTCATGTTTTACTCTTTGGTTACATTCATGACAGGAACGGAAGTTACTCATTACACAAGATTCATCAGTTCACAAGGTTATATCGAACACAGTCATGGACAATTTTGTATCTCCGGTTCACCTCACTTGTATGTCTTTGGACTGTGGGTTTGTTTGTTTGTTTATTTGGATTTTAACGTCATGTTTTACTCTTTGGTTACATTCATGACAGAAACGGTAGCAACTCATTACACAAGGTTCGTCAATTCACAAGGTCATATCGAACACAGTCTTGGACAAGTTAGTGACTCCAATTCACCTCACTTGCATGTCTTTGGACTGTGGGAGGAAACCGGAGCCTCCGGAGGAAACCCACGCGGACACGTGGAGAACATGCAAACTCCACACAGAAAGGACCTGGACCGCCCCACCTGGGGATCGAACCCAGGACCTGCTTGCTGTTAGGCGACAGTGCTACCCACTTAGCCACCATGCCGCCCGAAATCAGATAGTGGTTTAATTATACTAATAATTTACATTCAATCAATTTTAATTTTGTGAGTTTTATATAATTAATATTTGTAATTTGCTCTTAGTAATTTAAAAGTAAGAATAAGAAAGTACTATGTTCTTCTTTAGAATGTCGTACTACACATCCTGTATTCTACTCACTATGTTTTGTTTTTCATACTATACTTGTAAACTAACAACATTCACTGTGTTCTACTATACATATTATAGAATATTCATTGTAGTGTACTCACTCACTTTCTTAACCTCTTATCCAATCAGGGTCACGGGGGTGCTGGAGCCTATCCCAGCTTTTCAATGGGTGCAAGGCACACAGTAACACCCTGGAATTAACCTGACTGCATGTTTTTGGACTGTGGGAGGAAACCGGAGCTCCCGGAGAAAACCCACGCAGACACGGGGAGAACATACAAACTCTATCCCACCTCGTGATTGAACCCAGGACCTTCTTGCTGTGAGGCGACAGTGCTACCCACTTAGCCACCGTGTTGTAGCCACTGTGCTATACAATACTCACATTTTATACATGCTATACTCACCTTAACTTATTATACATACTATGTCATACTCAGTATATATTTAAACATACTCTGCTATTCTACTACACATAATATTGTTTACTATATTCTACTATACATACTACACTAAAACATTCACTTTATATTTAATGTGGTATATTAACATTCACTATATTTTACTACACATTATAAACAGTACTCATTATAGTGTACTATACAGTACTAATATTTTATACATACAATGCCATACTCAGTATATATTTAAACATATTCTAATATATTCTACTACACATAATATAGTTTACTATACTTCACTATACACACTATAGTTAACCATTTACTATATTTAACTATATATATGATACTAAGCTCTATTCACTATATTCTATTCTGTTACTATACTGTACTATACTATACTGTTCACTATATTCCACAGGGTGTCCCTAAAGTCTGGACACACAGGAAATATCACTAATTATAATGAACTTTATGTTTACTAAAATACACACATACAGTACATATTGCATCACAAATAAATGAAATAAAAAGTTGTTGAAAAATGTAATAAAATGTATTGAAAATATGCATTTTGCCGATGTCCAGACTTTGACACTTTCTAAGCTGCTTATCCTAATCAGGGTCGCTAGAGCCTATACCAGCTCTCAGTGGGTGCAAGGCACACAGAAATACCCTAGACAGGGCGCCAGTCTATCGCAGTTCTATTATACATACGTTACGAAATTATTTTGAAACAAGCATCTGCTACAAAACTTTAATATGCATTTCACCCTTTTATCATAAAACTATATAACAAGTCTGCTAGTCATGTTTTCACTTTTTCAGTCATGTTTAATTTGAGTTAGACCAGTTTGTTAGCCAGTTTTTACTACGTTTTTCATGTTTTTAATTTTTTATCTCTCGTTTTAATTTAATGTTCTCTTAATTGTAACTAAACGTTTGCAAGAACTCTTCCTGAGGTTTTTTATCTCAGAAATGTTTTAATGCTTTTAATTTTTTTTCCTTATGTAAAGCACTTTGAATTGCCACTGTGTATGAAAGGTGCTATACTAATAAACTTGCCTTGCCTTGTTTCCAGACACCCGAATGTTTGATTTACATCCCTGTGCTTTAAAAAGAGTGTTTGAGGGAGTCTATAAGATAATGCAGTGAGAAAACAGTTTAAATTTGTTTTATAAAATAGAGAGAAGTAAAATGTAAAAAGTAAAATGTCTTGGGTTAAAAAAATACTCGAGTGAAGTGCAAAAATTAAAAATGGTAATATCATATGCAGTTGCTCTTTTTGTAATATTTATACCATAATTAATATTGTTTGCAACCACTAGTGACCATGTAGTTTGAATTTATTAGAAAACGTTCCAATAACAAATGTTTAAATAATTTAAATAATATCCCTATAAGTCCCTAATATTTCAGCGTCCGCTAAATGCTGTGAATGTAAATGTCCTAATTACCCATCATTCACCTTCATTATAAATAAAACAAAGTCGTGGGGGTGTTGCAGCAGCTTTAATTCAGTATAAATGCATCAGCTCCAGTGTGTTTCAGCATATAAAATTGTTGATTATAAACTATTACAGAATTCTAAATGACAAACAATATAATCACAATCCCTTCACCAATTAGCAGATAAACAAAGTATCACAAATTATATATTATATATAAACTCACACTCGTATCAAAAACAGTTTTTGGTCTCAACAAAGCCAATATTGATAACTGATTAATTAAAAACTTGGGAAGACGAGCTGTTGAAACTCTGCACAGTGTTTAGTGTAGAATTTAATCAATTAGTCCTGAGTGTGTGTGAATGGCATGATTCATTATGGACGCGATTAAATGGATTACAAACATTCACTCAGCAATTCTGATCCGATTTGACTGATTTTACTGTTCAACTCATTCATTGTGACTAAATACGTGAATCAGATGGTGTTTGTTGCATAGTTTGAAATAATTAAACGTCAATCAATAAATTTATTTGCCTGAGCTGTCAGACACTGAGGTTGCACTGATTAAACGTAGCATGATATACTAAAAAAAACAGCAACGAGAAACGACTAGTAAAAAGAAACACTCCTGCCACACACTGTTACTGTGGTGCAGATGCAGAATAACGTCTGGTTTAACCGATCGTAAATTGTACAACCATGAATAACAAATAATACTAAAATTAAAACTGGTACATCTAATGATGATGAACTTGGGTTTTGTCTCAAATCACACACTTCTGTAGTGCACCGTTAAATTTTGGGTCAGGGTGGGAATCACACTGAGATGTAGTATAATACAGAGTTTCTGAATCACTGGGCCATGAGTGGACAGTGAAGAAAGTGAGAAGAAAATGCAGCATTATGATTGGCTGCACTATTCAAATACATAAACTGTGTGTGTGAGTGTGTGTGAGCGTGTGTATGAGTGAGTGTGTGGGACTTAATGCGATGATGATGAAATAATGAAGAAAATAAAAATGATTAAATGTAAAATCAAGTTGAATTAACAAAGTCCCTGCATCATCTACTGTGAATCAGTGTGTGTGTGTGTAACGTGTATATCAGAGTGTGTGTGTGTGTAGGTGTATATTAGAGAGTGTGTGTATTTAACTATGTGCTTCTCCTCTGTAGTTCCTGAACGACGGCTAAACAAAAACAAAAACAAAATCAGATTTAATACTGACAAAACAAGAACACACACACCCTCATCCACTCATACATACTTTCATACACAACCTCATGCAGACCCTCATACACATACAGCGATAAGGCATAACATTAAAACCACCTCCTTGTTTCCACACTCACTGTCCATTTTTATCAGCTCCACTTACCATATAGAAGCACTTTGTAGTTATACAATTACTGACTGTAGTCCATCTGTTTCTGTACATACTTATCTAGCCTGCTTTCACCCTGTTCTTTAATGGTCAGGACCCCCACAGGACCACTACAGAGCAGGTATTATTTAGGTGGTGGATCATTCTCAGCACTGCAGTGACACTGACATGGTGGTGGTGTGTTAGTGTGTGTTGTGCTGGTATGAGTGGATCAGACACAGCAGCGCTGCTGGAGTTTTAAACACCTCACTGTCACTGCTGATATCCAGCCAACAGCGCCCCGTGGGCAGTGTCCTGTGACCACTGATGAAGGTCTAGAAGATGACCGACTCAAACAGCAGCAATAGATGAGCGATCGTCTCTGACTTTACATCTACAAGGTGGCGCAACTATGTAGGAGCGTCTAATAGAGTGGACAGTGAGTGGACAGCGCTGCTGTGTCTGATCCACTCATACCAGCACAACACACACTAACACACCACCACCATGTCAGTGTCAATTGTAGAACTACAAAGTGCTCCTATATGGTAAGTGGAGCTGATAAAATGGACAGTGAGTGTAGAAACCAGGGGGTGGTTTTAATGTTATGGCTGATCGGTGTACATACTTTCATACACAACCCTTTATACACTCATACATACATGCCCGTACACACTCTCACACACTTTCTTATACTCTTACACACTTTCTTATACTCTCACACACTTTCTTATACTCTCACACACTTTCTTATACTCTCACACACACACACACACACACACACGCCTTTAGTGCTCTCTTATACATACACAATCAAATGTACAACAACAAAACAATAGTAACATTAATATTAATAATAATAATAATTTTTACCTGCAATAATTTCATCCTTAACTTTCTGCAGCTCCTTTCTCATTTCCTCTAACAGCTCCTAAACACACACACACACACACACACACACACACACACACACACACACACACACAGTGGATTCAGATGTCTTGACATTTCACACTTTATTGCATTGTTATTAATAAAAAAACAAACACAATTAAATGTCACATTCACAAAAGTATTTAGAGCCAAAGAAAGAAAAGTAAAAGAGAATCCAGCGGTGCAGAGATGGAAGAACCTGTTTGATGAGGAAAAAGATTCTTTGTTCTGATAAGATGAAAACTGAACTGTTTGTGCAGAGCAGCAAGCGCTATGTCAGGGTAAAAACAGGCACCGCACATCACCTGACTAATACCATCTGTACTGTGAAATGTGGTGGTGGTGGTATAATACAGTGTGGGCCTATTCACTGACAGGGATACTGGCAAGAATTAAGGGGTGGATAAATACAGTAATATACAGAAACATCCACTAGAGTGGATTTGGGATAAATTTCTGAATGTATTTGGTGTCCCAGTCAAATCCCAGACACTAACAGACACTCACTGTCTCATCTGTATGAGCTTAAGAGGATCTACCATGAAGAATGGGATAAACTGCCCATATAAACAGCTGTAGCTTAAATAACTGAACAACTCTAATGTGTTTTCACAACACAAAGTAAATAGTTCAAATAAACTGAATTTATTGAATATGTGCGTCGGACCACACGGGCCAGCCTTCACTCCCCACGTGCATCAGTGAGCCTTGGCTGCCCATGACCCTGTCCCCGGTTTACCACTGTTCCTTCCTTGGACCACTTTTGATAGAAACTGACCACTGCAGACCGGGACACACCCCACAAGAGCTGCAGTTTTGGAGATGCTCTGACCCAGTCGTCTAGTCATCACAAATTGGCCCTCGTCAAACTGGCTCAGATCCTCACGCTCGTCCATTTTTCCTGCTTCTAACATCAACTTTAAGGATAAAATGTTCACTTACTGCCTAATATACCCCCCCCCCCCCCCCCCCCCCCCCCCCCCCCCCCCCAATAACAGGTGCCGTGATAAAGAGATCGGTGTATACTCATAGTACAAAATGTCCAGGATGTCAATTTCATATTCAGTGCTGTCTGGATATGTATTACTGTACACACACACACATATACATGATTGTGCAGCGTGTACATAAACCAACCTGTTTGATTCTCTCCAGTTCAGATTCCTCTCCGCTTTCAGTCTCGTTTGATGGTGCAGCAGTTTTCAATCTGACACACAAAAACACGCCCACACAAACTCTGATTATTTATCTATGTTAGTAATGATGAAAATGAGGCCCAGCAAAACCCAACATGAGCAGGACCCACATGAACCCTGAAGAGATACAGATAAACGCACCTCACACTGATTAATCCTTTGATTTATTTAAACATTCTGTTAATTCGCAGCATTTCATTCAATAAACAGATTTTAAAATTTTTTTTAATGCATTTTCCTCCCGATTTAGCGCATCCAATTTGTCTTCCGCTGCTGACAGACTCCAGATTTGCATCCAAGGAGAGCACGCCCCTGCCCACGCCTTCTTTACACGTGTACAGCCCTCCTCTTCTTGTCCGTGCTTCCTGCACGGGCGTCTCCTCTGCCAATCAGGGTCCTTACACAGCGTATGAAGACCCACCCACCCACATATAGTCCGGCCCCCACCCTGCAGATACGGTGGCCAATTTGTATCTGCTGCAGGCACTGGCAATTATGCCTGCCAGATGGCGCCCAGCCGACCGGTGGCAACACCGAGCCTTGAACCCGGGAGTTCAGAAATATCCAGCTGCGCCACCTAGGCGCCTATTCGTTTAATCTTTATTTAATTAAAAGTTCTAAATGGTCAGAGTGAATTAACGTCACTCACACAGATTTAACATTAGATTTGTTTTTAAGTTAATACCGGACACTTTAATAATAAGCAGTGTGAGACTGGTCAGTGTGAGAACGGTTTGTCTGCAGAGTTTAACCGTGATGATGAACCCAATGAGCCGCGGCACCTCGAATGGACAAACCAGAAACTTCACAATCATTAGTAAACAAATAAACACCAACAAAATACAAACTGAGCAAAAACAGCACTGAGCAAATCATCAGCCCATCATCAGCCCATCACACCTCTCATCCTGAGTCCCGAAAGCAGTACATAATGTTTAGTAATAAATGTTAGTTTTGTTATAGGAACGAATGAGTACGGTTAGTTAACCCTAACCCTGGTTAGTTGGAAGAAATAGAAGATACTGGGTGAGGCATAAATACTTTTTCACAACACAGGGGAGCGTGTGTGTGTGTATTTATATTATTTTATATTATATTACATTATTATAAACAATACATTCTGAAAGGTACTGTTCCCGGCTGGTTTTAGCATGTCAGTGTACCTGGGTGTGAGAGCAGTGGTGGAAGGTGAATCCAGGCCGCGGGTAGTAGAATTATTCCTGTATCAAACATATATCACATAAACACACTGGCTGATAATGAGGTAGGTGTGTGTGTGTGTGTGTTGGTGGAGGGGGCGGTTACTGTACCAGTGTACAGTTTTGTTTAGTCTATAATCTAGAGTAACAGAATCTTCTGCTCCAGTGAATCACTGTATCATCCGTCTGCTGAGAAACACTGTATTATTACATTACTGCAAAAATGCATGCTGGGAAACTCGGTCTCACCTGGGTAACGTTTTCTCCCATGGTCTCCTCAACGTATCTGAATAGACACACAGAAACAGAGATCACCATGAGCAACAGCATGCTGATTAGATCTGGACTCAGGGTGTGGTGCTGGGTACCGATCGAAAAATAGAAAAGGGGATTCTTTAATGTTCTTTCAGGGGTGCAGCAGAATGTAATTTTTAAATGAGCAAATCCTATCATACACGTTTAATTTAGTTTTTTTTTTTTTTTTTACACTTTCCTACATACACTAAATAGCCAAAGTATTTGGACACCTGACCATAATTTTGTTGCTGGGCGCCATCTGGCGGGCATAATCGGCAGTGCCTGCAGCAGATACTAATTGGCCACCGTATCTGCAGGGTGGGGGCCGGACTACGTTTGTGTGGGTGGGTGGGTCTTCATACGCTGTGTAAGGACCCTGATTGGCGGAAGAGACGCCTGTGCAGAATGCATGGCAAGAAGAGGAGGTGCTCTCCTCGGATGCAATCTGGTATCTCTCAGCAGCAGCGAACGAAATTGAGTGTGCTAAATCGGGAGGAAAATGGGGAGAAAATGAATAAAATAAATAAATAAATAAATAATTACTCGTAAAATCACAGGATGAACTACCTTCAAATAAACTGCTGAACCACTTACAATCAAAGAAAATTTAGATGGTACAGACTCAAGTCTTCAGAACAAGGGTGTAAATATTTCACAGTTTAATTAAACACAAACACAAACACACACACACACACACACACACACACACAATTCTTACCACTTTGGTTTTGAGATTCAGAATCATCCTGGAATAGAAAGAACAAAAACAATTAAAGGAATTAAAGAAATAATTCCTAATCTTAATACTTTTACAGGTGTAATAGATTAAAGAAAACAGAGGTGCAAGAAAGGATCAGAAAACAACGTCCCACACCTACAGTCAGAAACCCAAACCGGCTACACAGTCACTATGCTGCCTTCTAAATGTCTTTTATCATGGACATCCCTGCTTGTTTCAGCAAGATAATGCCAAAACACCTTCTGCATGTGTTACAACAGCACGGCTATGTAGTAAGAGAGTGCAGGTGCTGTCCAGACCTGTCTGCCTTTGAAAATGTATGATGTTCAATATACGACAATAGAGATCCCAGAGTGACTCTGTGTGTGTGTGTGTGTTCTTAGTTAAATATTTTCTACTGTCCCATCTTTTTTGGAACTGAGTTTTTCTAAACATTACTTCAGACTGAACTGCAGGAGTACTGATTGGATTTCAGTAGAAGATGGCAGACTAGGTTGTTTGTATTTTTTGACATATTGTTCCCTCTTTCTATTAATTGAGTCGGGTCAGAACCCTCATTGTGGGCACCCAGGTGGCACAGCAGGATATTCCGCTGGCACGCCAGCGCCGAGATTCTAAACTCCTTGGCTTGAAACTCGGCGTTGCCAACGCTTGGCTGGGCGCCATCTGGCGGGCATAATTGGCAGTGTCTGCAGCAGATGCTAATTGGCCATCGTATCTGCTAGGGCAGGAAAACCGGGACTATGTGTGGGCAAGTGGGTCTTCATACGCTGTGTAAGGACCCTGACTGGGGGAAGAGACACCTGTGCAGAATGCAGGGGTGAGAAGAGGAAGAGTTCACGTGTCGGAAGAGGCGTGTATAGCAAAGTGCTCTCTTCAGATGCAATCGGGTATCCCTCAGCAGCAGAAGACAAACTGACTGCGCTAAATTGGGAGGAAAATGGGGAGAAACCCCCCTTTTCTTTTTCTAAAAAAAGAACCCTTATTGTAATTCCTCTGCAGTTTGCACCATCCATACACTGTCCGAATGAGAGCATATTAGCCTGCTGCTTAAATATTCACCTGATTAATTGATTATTAATGTAAATGTTTTTGGTGTTTAGTCAGTTAGGATGAGTTTGTTTTGTAACTCTCACTGTCTCACTCCTCACTTGCTGTTTATTGCTGTCTTCTCTGATTTGACTTTGTACCAGCTGTTATAGTACAATTAAAATATTTGATCAAATTCAGCAGCATTAAATAAAGTTGATACGGTTTTATTGAAATGATGAACATGAGTTGTTTTTTTATTACACACTTACATTACTGGGTTCTTCTACTTTTGGCGCTGGAGGAGCTTTTTCCCCCTTATCTGCTGCTTTCCTCCTGAACACACACACAATCAGAATATAAAATGATAATAATAATAATAATAATAATAATAATAATAATAATACAGACGCTCCTTGGATAACGATGCATCGTTTTACAATATTTCAATAGGAATCGGATAGATACTTTATTTATCCCGAGAAAAATGATTGTATCAGGGTAGAGCTGAACGCAGTCCCACCACTATTATAAATGATGCAGTCGAGATTCCCACATCTGGGGAATTCACAGGGGTGACAGAACATAACATTAAAACCACCTCCTTGTTTCTACACTCACTGTCCATTTTATCAGCTCCACTTACCATATAGAAGCACTTTGTAGTTCTACAATTACTGACTGTAGTCCATCTGTTTCTCTACATGCTTTGTTAGCCCCCTTTCATGCTGTTCTTCAATGGTCAGGACCACCACAGGACCACCACAGAGCAGGTATTATTTAGGTGGTGGATCATTCTCAGCACTGCAGTGACACTGACATGGTGGTGGTGTGTTAGTGTGTGTTGTGCTGGTATGAGTGGATCAGACACAGCAGCGCTGCTGGAGTTTTTAAACACCTCACTGTCACTGCTGGACTGAGAATAGTCCACCAACCAAAAATATCCAGCCAACAGCTCCCCGTGGGCAGCGTCCTGTGACCATTGATGAAGGTCTAGAAGATGACCGACTCAAACAGCAGCAATAGATGAGCGATCGTCTCTGACTTTACATCTACAAGGTGGACCAACTAGGTAGGAATGTCTACTAGAGTGGACAGTGAGTGGACACGGTGTTTAAAAACTCCAGCAGCGCTGCTGTGTCTGATCCACTCATACCAGCACAACACACACTAACACACCACCACCATGTCAGTGTCACTGCAGTGCTGAGAATGATCCACCACCTAAATAATACCTGCTCTGTGGTGGTCCTGACCATTGAAGAACAGGGTGAAAGCAGGTTAAAAAGGTATGTAGAGAAACAGATGGACTACAGTCAGTAATTGTAGAACTACAAAGTGCTTCTATATGGTAAGTGGAGCTGATAAAATGGACAGTGAGTGTAGAAACAAGGAGGTGGTTTTAATGTTATGGCTAATCAGTGTAGATATTACACATAAATACACATATACTGTATTGTTCTATACTGTAATGTTCTTAATTATTCAATACATTACATGAGATTTAACACTTTATTATAAAATAAGCTTCGTGTTCATGATGTTGTCCAACTGTAGGTTAATATAAGTGTTTTCAGCATGTTTACGGTAGGCTAAGCTATGAAGTATACACAGTATCTATAAAACTCCTCGGTTTGTGATATAATTGCATTATGATGGATTGTAACCCCATCATAAATTGAGGAGCTTCTGTAATAATAATAATACAACATTTATACTTGATTCAGAGTTGGACTGTAACGTTACTGGGTAGAACCTGGATGTGTGGCTTTGTGTGTGTATGTGTTACCGTCGGGCGAGTATGGCGCTCATTTCACCCATCAGGCCTCCGCCCCCTCCACTGGGCCCTGATCCACTGGTACGGCTCAGGTCTGGTTTAGCCGGAGTGGGTGCGGCAGCAGGGGCAGGAGCTGCAGTACCGCTTTGTTCTTGCTAAGAGAGGCACAGTGACACTAATATAAACACAGGGTGTATTTTTTGAGTTTATATATTTATTTTATTATTAAAGAAATTCTCACTTTGGCCACTTTGCGCAGTTTTGCTCCGGCGAGTGCAGCAGCAAGTCCTCCGCCCCCTGTGACCCCTCCTCCATCACCACCTGGGGAAGAGGGAAGGGGCGGGGGTGGGGGTGGAGCTCCACCTCCACCAGATGGAGGCGGTCCCGGAGGTGGAGGGGGGCCAGCAGGTGGGGGGCCTGGAGGAGGAGGGGGACCAGGGGGTGCAGGAGGGCCACCAGGGGCGAGAGGGGGGGCAGGAGGTAAAACCACTGTGAAAATCAGACAATAAAAACAGTGTGAGATTTAAGTGTGTGTGTGTGGGTTCCATTAAATGTGGAATCGTGTCTCACTTTCCACAATAATCATCAAATACACTAATTATCTAATACAAAAGTATGTGGACAATTCTCTAGTCGATGCAGAAATTTCAGCCACACTCAATGATGACAGGTGATTAAGATCAAGCATACAGTCATGACATCTCAACACACTCACTGTAACGCCGCTGACTGTAACGCCGCTGACTGTAACGCCGCTGACTGTAACACCACTCACTGTAACCCCGCTCACTGTAACCCCGCTCACTGTAACACGGCTCACTGTAACACGGCTCACTGTAACACCACTCACTGCAACACGGCTCACTGTAACACCACTCACTGCAACACGGCTCACTGTAACTTCACTGACTGCAATGCAACTCACTGTAACACCACTCACTGTAACACGGCTCACTGTAACCCCACTCACTGCAACACGGCTCACTGTAACTTCACTGACTGCAACACAACTCACTGTAACACCACTCACTGTAACTCCACTGACTGCAATGCAACTCACTGTAACACCACTTACTGCAATGCAACTCACTGTAACACCACTCACTGTAACCCCGCTCACTGTAACCCCGCTCACTGTAACCCCGCTCACTGTAACCCCACTCACTGTAACTCCACTCACTGCAACACGGCTCACTGTAACTTCACTGACTGCAACGCAACTCACTGTAACACCACTCACTGTAACACCACTCACTGTAACTCCACTGACTGCAATGCAACTCACTGTAACACCACTCACTGCAATGCAACTCACTGTAACACCACTCACTGTAACTCCTCACTGTAACCCCACTCACTGTAACCCCACTCACTGTAACCCCACTCACTGTAACCCCACTCACTGTAACCCCACTCACTGTAACCCCGCTCACTGTAACCCCGCTCACTGTAACCCCGCTCACTGTAACCCCGCTCACTCTAACACGGCTCACTGTAACCCCACTCACTGTAACCCCACTCACTGCAACACGGCTCACTGTAACTTCACTGACTGCAACGCAACTCACTGTAACACCACTCACTGTAACTCCACTGACTGCAATGCAACTCACTGTAACTCCACTCACTGTAACACCACTCACTGTAACTCCACTCACTGTAACACCACTCACTGTAACACCACTCATAATAACACCACTCACTGTAACCCCGCTCACTGTAACCCCGCTCACTCTAACACGGCTCACTGTAACCCCACTCACTGTAACCCCACTCACTGCAACACGGCTCACTGTAACTCCACTGACTGCAATGCAACTCACTGTAACACCACTCACTGTAATGCAACTCACTGTAACACCACTCACTGTAACTCCTCACTGTAACACCACTCACTGTAACCCCGCTCACTGTAACCCCGCTCACTGTAACCCCGCTCACTCTAACACGGCTCACTCTAACACGGCTCACTCTAACACGGCTCACTCTAACACGGCTCACTGTAACCCCGCTCGCTGTAACCCCACTCGCTGTAACTCCACTCACTGCAACACGGCTCACTGTAACTTCACTGACTGCAACGCAACTCACTGTAACACCACTTACTGTAACTCCACTGACTGCAATGCAACTCACTGTAACTCCACTCACTGTAACACCACTCACTGTAACACCACTCACCGTAACACCACTCACCGTAACTCCACTCACCGTAACTGTAACACCACTTACTGTAACTCCACTCACTGTAACTCCACTCACTGTAACTCCACTCACTGTAACTCCACTCACTGTAACACCACTCACTGTAACTTCACCGTAACACCACTCACCGTAACACCACTCACCGTAACTCCACTCACCGTAACTCCACTCACCGTAACTCCACTCACCGTAACTCCTCACAGTAACACCACTCACTGTAACTCCACTCACTGTAACACCACTCACTGTAACACCACTCACTGTAACACCACTCACCGTAACTCCACTCACCGTAACTGTAACACCACTCACTGTAACTCCACTCACTGTAACACCACTCACTGTAACTCCACTCACTGTAACACCACTCACTGTAACTCCACTCACTGTAACACCACTCACTGTAACTCCACTCACTGTAACACCACTCACTGTAACACCACTCACTGTAACACCACTCACTGTAACTCCACTCACTGTAACTCCACTCACTGTAACTCCTCACAATAACACCACTCACTGTAACACCACTCACTGTAACTCCACTCACTGTAACTCCACTCACTGTAACACCACTCACTGTAACTCCACTCACTGTACCTCCACTCACTGTAACTCCACTCACCGTAACACCACTCACCGTAACACCACTCACCGTAACTCCACTCACCGTAACACCACTCACCGTAACACCACTCACCGTAACTCCACTCACTGTAACTCCACTCACTGTAACACCACTCACTGTAACTCCACTCACTGTAACACCACTCACTGTAACATCACTGTAACTCCACTCACTGTAACTCCACTCACTGTAACTCCACTGACTGCAATGCAACTCACTGTAACACCACTCACTGTAACACGGCTCACTAGGGCTGGGTATCGCAACTAATTTCCTGGATCGATTCGATTTGATTCACAAGGTCCCGATTCGATTTGATTTCCGATTCGATTTGATTCCGATTCAACACAGTTAGGCATATTTGAGTTACATTAACAGGTTTTGTTTAAATATGTAAAGATGTTCAGAGAACGAATGTGATAATTGTACAAAGAACACTCATTATTAAAAATATTTGCGTATTTTGTTTACATAAATAATTAATCCAAAACAGAAAACAGTAACATTCATCTTTTATTATTATTTTATATGTCTGACACGCTACAACATTGTAAATGTAAACATACACCTGGCTGTTGAACAGCTTATGCCAAGTTTACACTACACGACACTCTGATTAACACCTGGTCGCTGTAATGTTCACACTACACGACTGATCGGCGATGGGGGGTTTTACACTACACCATCTATCACCAGGGGGAATCACAGGCGAGCTTCTCTGGTCTCCAAAACTAAGTTTTGTCACGAAAACACACGTGAGAAGTGATGAAAGGTTTAATGATAACACGTCCAAACACGCACATCAACAAGTAGCGAGAGATCAAAGTTTGTGCGCTGATGAAATAAATGAATCTGAGTGGATTTGGCAACACGAGCAGCATGGCTTGTTCTATAGTGAGTTGGAGGTTAATAAATATTTTGTTTTGTAGAGACCGATCAGGTCAGAAATACTGTAAAACTCGCGTGTGCTGATGTATTCTGATAGAAACTATATTGCGCTCCACCACCTGTTTCCAACCTCGCCCCTGTGTTTCCCCTCGCTGTTTCTCACATTGATTGAGAGCCGAGTTTTGTAACTCATTGTAACTTCACTGACTGCAATGCAACTTACTGTAACTCCACTGACTGCAATGCAACTCACTGTAACACCACTCACTGTAACTCCACTGACTGCAATGCAACTCACTGTAACACCACTCACTGTAACTCCACTGACTGCAATGCAACTCACTGTAACACCACTCAATGCAATCCGGCTCACTGTAACATGGCTCACTGTAACACCACTCACTGTAAGACCACAGATTGTAACTCCACCGCAATACACATTTAATAAACTTTTTTACTGACCTGCCTGTCTCTCTCTCTCCATTCGCTCTCTCTCCATTCGCTCTCTCTCCATTAGTTCTCTCTCCATTCGTTCTCTCTCCATTCGTTCTCTCTCCATTCGTTCTCTCTCCATTCGTTCTCTCTCCATTTGTTCTCTCTCCTGTCTCTCTCTCTCTAGCTGTTCCAATCTGCAGAAATAAAAGCACACACACTGTTATACACACAGTCAGTTGTGGGTATATAAATGCTGACTGTAGCTGTAGTAATGTGTGTCGCTCTGGTATGAGTGTAGCAGGAGCAGCAGTGTTGTTGGGATTTTTGAACCCCTCAATGTCAAAGCTGGGAGGAGAAAAGCGCTACAACCAAAAATATAAAGCCAGCAGTCATGTGATCTGAAAGTGTCCACCGATAAAAGACTGGAGGAAGATTCTGTCTACCAACAACCAGAGCTAACAGGGTACGTGTTTCTAATAGGCCAGTACATTCAAACAGGATAAAAAAAATCCCAACAACACTGCTGCACCTGCTACACCCATACCAGAACAACACACTACCATGTGTTAATGTCACAGCAGTGATGGTCAAGGTCGCTTTTTATTAAACAAGGTACAGGGGGAGTGAGAATGTGTAGAATGCAACAGACAAGCTACAGTCAGTTATTGTATACCCACAAAGTTTATTTTTATTAAAAAAATTTTAATTGTATTAATATTAGTAAAAAAGTAGTAAAAAACAAATGAATGAATATTTTGATACAAGTTGGGACCTTCTCTGGTGTTCCAGCTCCTCTTGTCCGTTAGACATCGAACGAGAGACAGGCGAGTAACCTGCACACGCAAATGTGAACACACGCACACACACACACACACACACACACAGTTATAAATCACATGCATGATTCCTCAGATATTTACAGTAACAGGTTAACAAAAGGATGCAAGGGCAGAATGTGCAGCAGGAATGATAAACAGGTTTAAAGTGGAGCTGGAACTGCATCAAGGGTCAGCTATGAGCCATTTTTCATTTGTTTGTTTGTTTATTAGGATTTTAACGTCATGTTTTACACTTTGGTTACATTCAGGACAGGAACAGTAGTTACTCATTACACAAGATTCATCAGTTCACAAGGTTATATCGAACTCAGTCATGGACAATTTTGTATCTCCAATTCACCTCACTTGCACGTCTTTGGACTGTGGGAGGAAACCGGAGCACCCGGAGTAAACCCACGCAGACACGGGGAGAACATGCAAACTCCACAAAGAAAGGACGGCGACAGTGCTACCCACTTAGCCACCGTGCCGCCCTCATTTCTCGTTTGCAGTGGTCATGGACTATAATGATTGTAGATGACAGAGATAAGGGAGCAGAGAGAAGGTGAATGAAATATAGCAGGAGTAATACGAGTACATGTGTGTAGACGAGGTGATGAAGGTGGGCCAAGTGTACAAAGCAAAGGAGAGTGTGTTAGAGAGGTGAAGAAGAGAGTGCAGAGTGGGTGGTGTAGAGTGGCAGGAGTGATTTGTGGTAGAAGGGTATCTGGTAGAGTGAAAGGGAAAGTCTACATGACAGTAGTGAGAACCGCTACGTTGTACGGTGGCGGCACTGACAGTAATATTGGAGAGGGAGCAGGAGGTGGCAGAGATAAAGATGCTGCGATTCACATTGGGAGTGACGAGGATGGACAGAATTGGGAACAAGTTTACTTGAGCAGGGGTTTTCAACCTGTGGGGCGCGCGAGTACCCTTCCAGGGGGGCGTGACATTAAGAGATTTTTTTTACTTTTAAAACTAAAGCAATGCTGCTCAGGTGGTGCAGCGGTAAAAAGACACGCTGCAACCAGAGCTGGATTCCAGATACATCGTATCGAATCCAGCTCTGCCTTACCGGTTCGAAGCCGAGTGGCTGTATGAGCAACGATTGGCCGGTTGCTCAGTTGGGGGGTGGGACAAAGAACGGGATGTGGGTCTCTCTCTGACAGAATGCGTTTACGACCTCTGCCGGCTGATTAGAGGCGCCTGAACAGAGATGAGAAAGTAGTGCTCTCCGCATGCAATGCTAGGTGGCGCCACACTCATCAATGTGTGGATGGCAAAAATGCATCCGGCTGCTGCCCATGTTTCGGAGGGGATAGGGGTTAGCTTCGATCTCCTCGGTCAGAGCAGGGTTAAGCATAGACAGAGAGGAAGCACAATGCAAATTGAACAATTGGATGTGCTAAAGGGGGAGAAAAAAATAAAAAATAAAAAAAAATAAAATAAAGCAATTTAGTTTTTTTACCCACAGGAGTTCATGGTCAGGATACAGAGGGGGGCGCATGTCCAAAAAGGTTAAATACGACTGTATTTGTTTATTTGGTTTATTTGGTTTTTCTAACGCCTTGTTTACTCTACGACTGTATTAAGATAAGAAAGATATACTTTATTTGTCATATATACATATACAGGTGTACAGTACAATGAAATTCTTTCTTCGCGTATCCCAGCGCATGGTCAGCCATCGTACGGCGCCCCTTGAGCAGACAGGGTTAAGGGCCTTGCTCAAGGACCCAACAGTGGCTGCATAGTAAAGCCTGGATTTGAACCGCCAATCTTCCGGTTGATAACCCAAAGCTCTACCCACTAGGCTACCACTTTCACCAGTGGTATTGATGGTAGGATGTCACTTTAATGTATATTTCATTTTATTTTCATTAAGCAGTCTTTCTGGTCAGGGTTGCAGCAGGTCCAGTTCCACTGGTAAACACTGGCAATGAGGTAGGAATACCCTGGACAGGGCACCAATCCTTAAAAGGCTTTGGCTAGTCATAGCTAATCATGTCTGTGTAGTTCGACTGAGATCAAACCTGAATCTCATGTATGTATTCATGTGTGTGTGTGTGTGTGTGTGTGTGTGTGTGTGTGTGTGTGTGTGTGTGTGTGTGTGTGTGTGTTTTAGTTACCTGGTTCATTGTTCAGAACCTCCAGAGCATTCAACATCCCACTAGCAAATAGCGTAGCGTCTTCCTTACTGCCGAAATTTAGTCCCCATACCTGCCGCGTATCTCTCCACTGATGGAAGGTGGCTGTGGCCTGATTATACTTCAGTCCTTTCATGATCACACAGTTCATCACCACCTGTAGACACACACACACACACACACACACACACACACATTTTAAAGCAATGTGATTCCAGTACATGTGATGATCGGGCTGTACTGATGTGTTCCAGATGTGTTTCAGTAAAACTAAAACTACCACAAATGATCTTCTGCATTAGGATCTGTATCTGTTCTCCAACCAGCAAGCATGAACATTCTGCACCACCTAAGCAGCCCAAACTCTGATATTGTCATTACATTTTATCATTGTGTTTCTGTCGGTCTTGATGATTTCAGTTTCCTTCTTTATAAAATGCTATGGTTTGCTAAATTATGTCAGTTTATCAGTGATGAACAGAAATGATGAAATATTAGGGTCGCTCAGGTGGCGCAGCGGTAAAAACACACGCTGGAACCAGAGCTGGGATCTCGAATACATCATAACAAATCTCAGCTCTGCCTGCCGGCTGGGCTGAGCATCCACATGAACAATGATTGGCCTGTTGTTCAGATAGGGGTGGGATATTTAAAAGCCAGATAGGGTCTCTCTCTCATAACTAATGCAATTACGACCTCTGCTGGCTGGTTAATGGCGCCTGCACAGAGATGAGAAAAGAGTGCTGTCAAGGTGTGTCTCTCAGTACACAGTGCTGATCCGCATTTCACTCGTCGAGTGTAGGTGACAAAATGCATACGGCTGCTGCCCACGTGTCGGAGGGGGCGTGGGTTAGTTACGTTCTCCTCAATCAGAGTGGGGATCGGCATTGGTGGAGAGGAAGCATGACGCAATCTGGCAATTGGACGCGCTAAAAGGAGAAAAAGGGAGAAAATGCATAAACAAAATAACAACAAATTTTTTTTTCCAATTGTCCTCCCAATCTGATAGTATCCAATTACCCGACTGCATTACACTTCCTCTCTACTGATGCTGATAACCACTTCTGATTGAGGAGAGTGACTCTCACACTCCCCCTCCGACACGTGTGCAGTAGCCGACTGCATCTTTTCACCTGCACAAGGTGACTTCATATGCGGATCAGCTTTGTGCACAGAGAGCCACACCCTGATCAGCATTATCCCTCGACTCTGTGCAGCACCATCAATCAGCAAGCAGAGGTCGTAATTTGCTCATTTATGAGGAGTCCCTATCTGGGTTCCCACCCTGTATGAACAACAGCTAACCGTTGTTCATGTAGCCGCCCAGCCTGCCGGATAGCAGAGCTGAGTTTTGAACCAACGAGTTCCAAATGTCAGCTCTGGTGTGCTAGTGTGTTTTACCGCTGCGCCACCTGAGCGTCCAACATTATATTTTTTTATGTTTGTGGTTATAATCAATATAATCATTATTGTTTGTGATTATAATGATTATATTTTTTGTTTTTGGTTATACAGTCCCTGACAGAAGTTCTGTCGCTTATCCATGTTGTGGAAACAAAAGCTTATAACATGACTTTAAATTCATCCATTGGTTTTAGAAATGACTCATATGAAAGCTGAAACCCTCCCAAATGAGGTTTAATTTACGAAAATAAATTTGCTTCACTGCAGAAATATTGATCATTTAATGAACACAGAAAGGTCAGATTTTGGCAAGACAAAAGTTTTGTCGCCTTGTCATATAATGCACCCAATCCTAGTTTACAGCCTCACCTGTGCTCACTAATTGATGGGTTAATTAGTGGGTGTGTATAAAAAGAACCCCAGCACCCCAGACCTTCACTTGAACTGCAACTTCACCTCTGACAACATGCCAAAAATCCACCCTGTGACCAAAGCCTTGATTATCAAGAGGCTGAACACCAGATCCACTGCAGAGGTGGCTGGCACCTTTAATGTGTCTCAGCGTCAAGTACAAAGAATTAAAAAAAGATTTGAAAAGACTGGAGATGTTTTTGACAAGCCCAGGTCCGGCAGACCCCGCAAGACAACTGCTAAGGAGGTTAGAAAATCCAAAGCCAGCCCCTCTTCCACTGCAGCAGAGCTCCACCAGGCCTGGTCACCTCAAGTCCCTGTGTCAACTAGGACAGTTTGTAGGATTCTGTCTCGAAATGGCCTCCATGGTCGAATCAGTGCCCAGAAGCCAGCACTAAACAAAAGGCAATTAAAAAACCGTGTGGCATTTGCCAAGGCCCACAGCCTGCTAAACGGATGGACGCTGGAAAAGTGGCAGAAGGTGGATTTCTCAGATGAATCTTCAGTTGAATTACACCACAGCCGCCGCAAATACTGCAGGAGACCTACTGGAGCCCGTATGGATCCAAGATTCACCCAGAAAACTGTTAAGTTTGGTGGTGGAAAGATCATGGTCTGGGGTTACATTCAGTATGGGGGTGTGCGAAACATTTGCAAGGTGGAAGACAATATCAATAGCCTAAAATATCAAGAAGTATTAGCTACCTCTTACATTCCCAATCATAAAAGGGGTCAAATTTTGCAGCAGGATGGTGCTCCATCTCATACATCCATCTCTACATCAAAGTTCCTCAAGGCGAAGAAGATCAAGGTGCTCCAGGACTGGCCAGCCCAGTCACCAGACATGAACATCATTGAGCATGTTTGGGGTAGGATGAAAGAGGAAGCTTGGAAGACAAAACCAAAGAATCTTGATGAACTCTGGGAGGCATGTAAGACTGCATTCTTTGCTATTCCTGATGACTTCATCAATAAATTGTATGAATCATTGTCGAACCGCATGGATGCAGTCCTTAAAGCTCATGGGTCACACAAAATATTAAATATGGCTCTAATAGCACCACAACTTCATTCACCAATGTTATGAAACATATCTTTGTATTTGAAGTAAATTATTTGTTTGATTTTCACATTACTTTCTGTGGGCGACAAAACTTTTGTCTTGCCAAAATCTGACCTTTCATTAAATGATCAATATTTCTGCAGGGAAGCAAATTTATTTTCGTAAATTAAACCTCATTTGGGAGGGTTTCAGCTTTCATATGAGTCATTTCTAAAACCAATGGATGAATTTAAAGTCAGGTTATAAGCTTTTGTTTTCACAACATGGATAAGCGACAAAACTTCTGTCAGGGACTGTATTTATTATAGACTTTATTGTTTTGGGTTATAATTATTACATCATTTATGGTTATATTTATTATAGACTTTATTGTTTTGGGTTATAATTATTACATCATTTATGGTTATATTTATTATAGACTTTATTGTTTTGGGTTATAATTAT
This sequence comes from Trichomycterus rosablanca, assembly GCF_030014385.1. Lineage (NCBI taxonomy): Eukaryota > Metazoa > Chordata > Actinopteri > Siluriformes > Trichomycteridae > Trichomycterus > Trichomycterus rosablanca. Next base: position 5,267,807 of record NC_085998.1, read on the forward strand.
TACATCATTTATGGTTATATTTATTATAGACTTTATTGTTTTGGGTTATAATTATTACATCATTTATGGTTATATTTATTATAGACTTTATTGTTTTGGGTTATAATTATTACATCATTTATGGTTATATTTATTATAGACTTTATTGTTTTGGGTTATAATTATTACATCATTTATGGTTATATTTATTATAGACTTTATTGTTTTGGATTATAATTATTATATAATTTATGGTTATATTTATTATAGACTTTATTGTTTTGGGTTATAATTATTATATTTTTGTATTGTTTTGAATTATAATTATTATATTTTTGTATTGTTTTGGGTTATAATTATTATATAGTTTATGGTTATATTTATTATAGACTATTGTTTTGGATTATAATTATTATATTTTTGTATTGTTTTGGGTTATAATTATTAGATTTTTGTTTTGGATTATAATTATTATATAATTTATGGTTATATTTATTATAGACTTTATTGTTTTGGGTTATAATTATCATATTTTTGTATTGTTTTGGGTTATAGTTATTATATTTTTGTATTGTTTTGGGTTATAGTTATTATATTTTTGTATTGCTTTGGGTTATAATTATTACATTTTTGTATTGTTTTGGGTTGTTTTGTTCTGAGCCTCAACCAAACAGTGAGCAGCTGTAACTGAGAGTTTAAACTAACTGTACTGAATGTTACTTTTGCTGATTATTCCTCATTTCTGCGTTCACATTCCAATCTAAGATAGCACGTTAACTACAAGCCAGCAGGAAACTACACATCAGCGTCCTCTACACTCACAAACACGCTGGAGACAAGAAAGATAGAGGGAAAAGATAATAAAAGTGTGGATTTCTGGATCAATAGATGGACGGAGGGATAAAATGAAGAAATCTGGGTTCAAGAATCAGCAGTTCTTGTCATATTTGAACCAAGACATGATTACAGATGTTAATTACAGATGTTAATTATTCTTGGTTCTTTTAGGGGATGCAGTAAATTCTCGAGCTCCTCCAGCATACCAGCAGTGTAACTCTTCCTACAGTATAAAACACTAAAGTAGGGAATGCATCCATAAAACAAGAAGTGGAGTAAAAGAATACAGAAAATATACACCAGGTTTCTACACTCACTGTCCATTTTATTAGCTCCACTTACTTTGTAGTTCTACAATTACTGACTGTAGTCCATCTATTCTATTTATCTACATACTTTTTAACCTGCTTTCATGCTGTTCTTCAATGGTCAGGACCACACTCCTACCTAGTTGCTCCATCTTGTAGATGTAAAGTCAGAGACGATCGCTCATCTATTGCTGCTGTTTGAGTCGGTCATCTTTTAGACCTTCATTAGTGGTCACAGGACGCTGCCCACGGGGAGCTGTTGGCTGGATATTTTTGGTTGGTGGACTATTCTCAATCCAGAAGTGACAGTGAGGTGTTTAAAAACTCCATCAGCACTGCTGTGTCTGATCCACTCATACCAGCACAACACACACTAACACACCACCACCATGTCAGTGTCACTGCAGTGCTGAGAATGAGCCACCACCTAAATAATACTTGCTCTGTGGTGGTCCTGTGGGGGTCCTGACCATTGAAGAACAGCATGAAAGGGGGCTAACAAAGCATGCAGAGAAACAGATGGACTACAGTCAGTAATTGTAGAACTACAAAGTGCTTCTATATGGTAAGTGGAGCCGATAAAATGGACAGTGAGTAGAAACAAGGGGGTGGTTTTAATGTTATGCCTGATCGGTGTATATTATAAGCTGTGGATTTATGAAGGTACCTGCTGGTCAGCCTGCATCTTGCGTCCCACCACCCTGAAGCTGTTGTTGGTGGGGTTGTGGTAGATCTGAACTCTGCTGAAGTTCTGAGGACCCGTGCCGGCCGGCACCCACCGCTTACCAGCTTCATCGTACACCATCACCGTCGCCCTGGCATTACACACGCTCGACTCACTGTAACACACACACACACACACACACACAAATGGAAAATGTGTGTCAGAGTAAATGCATTCTTCTGAATGTCTTTACACTCTCAGTCCTGAGGTTTCAAGCTTAATGTATGATCCAGGATGTAAAGCACAGTCACTACTGTAAATCAGAGAATTTCAGTTACTGTAGAGACCTAATACAATAATAAGTTATTAGCTCCAGATAATTTGATCTTATTATCACCATTGCATTCATTGTAACTAAGCTAATTGTGCCAATATTTGCACTAGGGATCTTTAAACTGATAAACAACCAGCATTAGTAAAACCCCAGTAAAACATCCTAGTTTATCATTTTAATGCTTAATAGTTCCATCATACATTATTTAAATAATACAAATGCATAATAAAATTATTTTGTTCGATTTAAAGCTGCAGAGCTCAAACGTCAGACGTGCTTGTAAACAAAACTGATGCAGGAGCACCAAGGGGTGAGGAAGAGTGAGGGTGAACGCACTCACACACACTCTCACACACACTCTTACAGACACACTTACACACACTCACACAAACACACTAAAACACTCCCAAACACTCACACACACACACTCTCTCATGCACTATTACACACTCTCACACGCACTCTCACACACGCTCTCACACACACACTCTTACAGACACACTTAGACACACTTACACACACTCACACAAACACACTAAAACACTCCCAAACACTCACACACACACTCACACACACTCTCATGCACCATTACACACTCTCACACACACTCTCACTCTCACACACACACTCTCTCTCACACACACACACACTCACACAAACACACTAAAACACTCCCAAACACTCACACACACACACTCATGCACTATTACACACTCTCACACGCACTCTCACTCTCACTCTCTCTCACACACACACACACACACTCTTACAGACACACTTACACACTCACACAAACACACTAAAACACTCCCAAACACACACACACACACACTCTCATGCACTATTACACACTCTCACACGCACTCTCACACTAACTCACTCACACTCATTCACTCTCATACACACACACACTCACACACATACATTTACTCACTCACTTATTCACTCACTATTTGTTGAATAAATTACTGTATAAAAAACACATTTACACACTCACACACTCACGCTCTCACACACACTCATCCACTCTTATACACTCTCACACACACTCACGCTCTCACACACTCACGCTCTCTCACACACACATACATAAATTTACTCAGACTCACTTATTCACTCACTGTTTGTTGAATGAATTACTGTATAAGGAATCACATTTCCACACTCACACTCTCTCTCACACACTCTCTCTCACATACACACACTCACACTCTTACACACACTCCCTCACACACACACACACACTGTCACTCACACACACTCACTCACTGTTTGTTGAATAAATGACTGTATAAGGAAACACATTCCTTCATTCTCACTAACCCAAACATTTATCACTTAATCTATCACTTCCTGTGACATCATCCTGGTGCTGCAGCCCACTTCCTGTCCCAAGTAATTCCAAAAAAGGTTGTCCTGCACATTCCAATGCACGCACACACACACACACACACACACACACACACACACACACACACACACACAAACGTATTTGTGATGAATTAAAGGAAAAGCAGCAATAAATAAGTCTCACTAACATTACAGAATCATCTCAAATTACATAATCATCAGAGTTATGATTAATAACAATCCTGTCACATCATAGTTCATCACATCAAGCTTTAATCTTACTGGAAAAGCATCTGAATTTATAATCGTCATATCCCCAACACTAACACTCAGATATAAACGTTTGTTACAATAATGTTCAAACGTTCAAAATAGTGGTTAAGGTGCTGGACTAAGAATCAGAAGGTCGCTGGTTCAATCCCCACCAGGTTGCTGCTGTTGGGCCCTTGAGCAAGGCCCCTAACCCTCAATTGCTCAGACTGTATACTGTAACTGTAATGTAAGTCACTTTGGATAAAAGCGTCTGCTAAATGCTGAAAATGTAACTGTTCAGTAAAACCAAACTGTGATTTTAAATCATTCAACAACACAATTAAAAATAAACTGAAATTACTACTTTTTATTTATTTTATTTATTAGGATTTTAACGTCATGTTTTACACTTTGGTTACATTCATGACAGGGCAGGTAGTACCAGGTTACCCATGATTCATCATTTCAAGTTAAATGTCAATGTTGTGTCTCCAGTTCACCTCCGGGTCCTTTCTGTGCTTTCTGGGTTTTCTTCCAGAGCTCTGGTTTCCTCCCACAGTCCAAAGACATGCAAGTCTCTGGAAGAAAACCCAGAAAGCACAGAAAGGACCCGGATCGCTCCATCTGGGTATCGAACCCAGGACCTTCCCGCTGTGAGGTGACAGTGCTAACGAGCCACCCTCAATTTTTTTATGTAAACTTTCACGCCAAGGTGGTGGAGCTGGATATTTCGCTAGCACACCAGTGCGGAGATTCTGAACTCCTCGGTTCGAAACTCGCCGTTGCCACCGGTCGGCTGGGCGCCATCTAGCAGGCATAATTGGCAGTGCCTGCAGCAGACACTAATTGGCCACTGTGTCTGCTAGGGCATCTAGGGTGTCTGCTTTATTTACGTTTGTGACCTCTTTACCTGGTTACTAAATATTAGTAAAACAGCTTTCAGTTTTCAGTTCCCTTAAAAAGCCACGTCATATTTTAATAATGAATAAATATAAAGAATTAAACAGAATGTTTATTCTGAGTGGAGGGAAATCACTGCTGCCACATCATCACCCCACTGCTGCCACATCATCACCCCACTGCTGCCACATCTTCAACCCACTGCTGCCACATCTTCAACCCACTGCTGCCACATCTTCACCCCACTGCTGCCACATCATCACCCCACCTTCAAGGTCTAATTAAACCCCGCTCTGTACCACGCAACCTCCGAGCCACTAGTCTCGCCCGTCTTGATCCTCCACCCAGGACTCAAGGAAGATGAGCATCAGCATCAAGGTTCTTCTCTGTACTGGCACCAAAGTGGTGGAACGAACTTCCTCTGTCTGAACATCTGAGTCTCTTGCTGTCTTTAAAAAACCATTAAAAACCTTCAACACCTCTTTACTAAACACTTAAACTGACTTATACTTCCTTACTAACACTCTTATTCATTTAAAAAAAAACACTTTGGTTCTAACAGGGTTTCAGCAGATTTATATTGTTGGACTGTTGTTTACTTAAACTAAAGGTTTAAAGGTATGGAAGCTTTTTTGTAAGTCGATCTGGATAAGAGCATCTGCTAAATGCCGAAAATGTAAATGTAATGTAAATGTAATGTAACTGCAATGTAAATGTAATGTAATGTAAATGTATTGTAAATGTAAATGTAATGTAAATGCAATGTAAATGTAAATGTAAATGCAATGTAAATGTAATGCAAATGTAAATGCAATGTAAATGTAATGTAAATGCAATGTAAATGTAATGTAAATGTAATGTAAATGTAATGTAAATGTATTGTAAATGCAATGTAAATGTAAATGCAATGTAAATGCAATGTAAATGTAATGTAAATGTAATGTAAATGAAATGTAATGAAATGTAATGAAATGTAATGAAATGTAATGTAAAGTAAATGTAATGTAAATGTAAATGCAATGTAAATGTAAATGCAATGTAATGTAAATGCAATGTAAATGTAAATGCAATGTAATGTAAATGTAATGTAATGTAAATGTAATGTAAATGTAAATGCAATGTAAATGTAAATGCAATGTAAATGCAATGTAAATGTAATGTAAATGCAATGTAAATGTAATGTAAATGTAATGTAAATGTAATGTAATGTAAATGTAATGTAAATGAAATGTAATGAAATGTAATGAAATGTAAATGAAATGTAATGTAATGTAAATGTAATGTAAATGTAAATGCAATGTAAATGTAAATGCAATGTAATGTAAATGTAATGTAAATGCAATGTAAATGTAAATGCAATGTAATGTAAATGTAATGTAATGTAATGTAAATGTAATGTGAATTTAATGTGAATGTAATGTAAATGTAAATGTAATGTAAATGTAAAGTAAATGTAAATGTACTGACTGTGTCTCAACTTGATCTGAATTTATTTCAGTATGTGGAATAAATTCATCAGCGTGCAAACGTTCCTACGTTTACCGCGTTTAAATTTACAAGTCACAGAAGATACAGCACTGTGTTTACATAAACCGTCTCATGAACAGAACCCTGTCTGATGAAGGTAGAGAAGATGAAACACTGATGATCAGATGAAGCCTGGTGATGATTTTCATTTAGAAAGGCAGTAACTTCAAAATGTTCCTGCTACGTTCCTGACGTGTTCATACACGACTCTGCTTCAGGCCACTCATATTATACACTCACAGTAATCCAGTCCAGCAGCAGCCAACTTCTTCTGTCTCCTGAATTAATCAGATATATTTATATATCACACATCCACTCTTCCTCTACGTGATCATTCGGTTCTTCTTCAGTTTCTCCTCAGCCTGATTATCCTACAGATCACTGAGGAACATCTAGTACTACACTGTAAATCGATGAGGAACATCTAGCACTACACTGTAAATCACTGAGGAACATCTAGCACTTCACCATCCATCACTGAGGAACATCTAGCACTACACTGTACTGTAAATCACTGAGGAACATCTAGCACTTCACCATCCATCACTGAGGAACATCTACCACTACACTGTAAATCACTGAGGAACATCTAGCACTACACTGTAAATCACTGAGGAACATCTAGCACTACACTGTAAATCACTGAGGAACATCTAGCACTACACTGTAAATCACTGAGGAACATCTAGCACTTCACTATCCATCACTGAGGAACATCTAGCACTACACCTTCAATCACCCTCAATCACTGAGGAACATCTAGCACTACACCCTCAATCACTGAGGAACATCTAGCACTACACCCTCAATCACTGAGGAACATCTAGCACTTCACTATCCATCACTGAGGAACATCTAGCTCTATACCATCCATCACTGAGGAACATCTAGCACTACACCTTCAATCACCCTCAATCACTGAGGAACATCTAGCACTACACCCTCAATCACTGAGGAACATCTAGCACTACACCCTCAATCACTGAGGAACATCTAACACTCCACCAGCCATCACTGAAAACATCTAGCACTAAGCTCTCAATCACTGAGGAACAACTCACACTTCACCCTCAATCACTGAGGAACATCTAGCACTACACACTCAATCACTGAGGAACATCTAGCACTAAACCTTTAATCACTGAGGAACATCCAGCACTCCACCCAATTGCTGAGGAACATCTAGCACTATATCATCCATCACTGAGGAACATCTAGCACTTCACCCTCCATCAATGAAGAACATCTAGCACTTCATCCTCCATCACTAAGGAACATCTAGCACTACACCCTCCATCACTAAGGAACATCTAGCACTACACCATCGATCACTGACGAACATCTAGCCTTCAGAGACTACAGTACATTCAGAACAGTGCTGCTCGAATCCTGATGAGAGTACGGAAACATGAACACATTACACCTGTTCTTCAATCACTTCACTGGCTTCCTGTATCTGTCAGAATTGAATATAAGGTCTTCCTCCTTGCCTACCAGTGCATACATGGCAATGCTCCTCCATACCTGAAAGAACTTCTCACTCCGCAAACCTCATCACGATCTCTTCGCTCTGTACATTCAAACCGCTTACTCCTCCCCAGAACTAAGCTCAGCACCATGGGTGATAGGGCCTTTTCTTCTGCCGCACCTCGCTTGTGGAATGCTCTACCTGACCAGTTGAGAGCTCCTCAGAGAATAGAAAGCTTTAAAAAGGGACTTAAAACTTTTCTTTTTAGAAGAACCTACCATTCCTAATTAATTGATGGTTTTAAAGTTTTTTTTACTATGCCTTTTACTATGTAGCACTTTGAGATGTGTGTCCAAATGTAAAGTGCATTACAAATAAAATGTATTATTATTATTATTATCTAGCGCTACACTGTAAATCCCTGAGGAACATCTAACACTCCACCCAATCGCCGAGGAACATCTAGCACAATCGCTGAGAAACATCTAGCACTTCACCATAAAGTGCTGAGGAACATCTAGCACTGCACCCTCAATCGCAGAGGAGCACCTAGCACTACACACTCAATCACTGAAGAACATCTAGCACTGCACCCTCAATCACTGAGGAACACCTAGATCTAAGCTCTTAATCACTGAGGAAGATCTCACACTACACTATCCGTCACTGAGGAACATCTAGCACTACACCCTCAATCACTGAGGAACATCTCACACAACACCCTCAATTACTAAGGAAGATCTCACACTACACTATCCATCACTGAGGAACATCTAGCACTACACCATCAGTTATTGAGAAACAAAAATAAAACTTCCATCATAGAGAAGATACATCAGGGTTCTACATGAGGCCATTTTCTAGTTAAAGGTAGAACCTACCCTCATGCTCTCAGAGTTGTTTGTAAGGTGTATAACTGTGAATCAGCAGTAGAACAGTCAGACAGTGGTGAACGTGTTGGTGCAGATCGTGGAATGCAGGTCAGGGTGTAGACATGCGCAGACCGACTGCAGGAACGCGGTGCAGCTGCAGAACCTCCCATCAGCAGAGTAAATACAACCTTCCACCAGCGCCATAAACACCTACACTATCGACTGTAGCAGAACTAAGCTGAGTGTGGTTTCACTGTTCATACCTGTTGCTTGGAGTCATTCTGTTGACATTCTGACTGTTGCTTTGGTGTTTTGTTTAATTAAAGTTTAACCCTTTATCAGATTGTTTATTTATAATTAATGTGGTGTCAATATTAATCCAACAACACAGCAAATCAGCGTGCACATTTACTCTATTTACATATTACCCTAATATTTGTTCCTGCGCTCTGAATGCTGAATGAACTTATCTTGGTTTATTTTCATTGTTCTGTGGGCGGTCTTTACAATACTAACAAAGAGCAGCGGAGTGTAGCGCAGTAGTGTGTGCTGTTGTAATAAAGTAAAGTGTAGTGTGATAGTGTAGTAGAGCACAAGGGTGTAGTGGAGTAAGCTGTAATGCTGTAGTGTGGTATAGTAAGGTGTAGAAGTGTACGAGTTTATAGTGTAGGTTGGTGTAGTGCTGTAGTGTGGGAGGGTGTGGTATAGTAAGGTGTAGAAGTGTACGAGTTTATAGTGTAGTTTGGTGTAGTGCTGTAGTGTGGGAGGGTGTGGTATAGTAAGGTGTAGTAGTGTATGAGTTTATAGTGTAGTTTGGTGTAGTGCTGTAGTGTGGGAGGGTGTGGTATAGTAAGGTGTAGTAGTGTACGAGTTTATAGTGTAGTTTGGTGTAGTGCTGTAGTGTGGGAGGGTGTGGTATAGTAAGGTGTAGTAGTGTACGAGTTTATAGTGTAGTTTGGTGTAGTGCTGTAGTGTGGGACGGTGTGGTATAGTAAGGTGTAGTAGTGTACGAGTTTATGGTGTAGTTTGGTGTAGTGCTGTAGTGTGGGACGGTGTGGTATAGTAAGGTGTAGACGTGTTCGAGTTTATAGTGTAGTTTGGTGTAGTGCTGTAGTGTGGGAGGGTGTGGTATAGTAAGGTGTAGTAGTGTACGAGTTTATAGTGTAGTTTGGTGTAGTACTGTAGTGTGGGACGGTGTGGTATAGTAAGGTGTACACGTGTACGAGTTTATAGTGTAGTTTGGTGTAGTGCTGTAGTGTGGGAGGGTGTGGTATAGTAAGGTGTAGTAGTGTATGAGTTTATAGTGTAGTTTGGTGTAGTGCTGTAGTGTGGGAGAGTGTGGTATAGTAAGGTGTAGTAGTGTATGAGTTTATAGTGTAGTTTGGTGTAGTGCTGTAGTGTGGGTTGGTGTGGTATAGTAAGGTGTAGTAGTGTACAAGTTTATGGTGTAGTTTGGTGTAGTGCTGTAGTGTGGGAGGGTGTGGTATAGTAAGGTGTAGACGTGTACGAGTTTATAGTGTAGTTTGGTGTAGTGCTGTAGTGTGGTATAGTAAGGTGTAGTAGTGTACGAGTTTATAGTGTAGTTTGGTGTAGTGCTGTAGTGTGGCAGGGTGTGGTATAGTAAGGTGTAGTAGTGTATGAGTTTATAGTGTAGTTTGGTGTAGTGCTGTAGTGTGGTATAGTAAGGTGTAGTGCTGTAGTGTGGGACGGTGTGGTATAGTAAGGTGTAGTAGTGTACGAGTTTATAGTGTAGTTTGGTGTAGTGCTGTAGTGTGGGAGGGTGTGGTATAGTAAGGTGTAGTAGTGTACGTGTTTACAGTGTAGTTTGGTGTAGTGCTGTAGTGTGGGACGGTGTGGTATAGTAAGGTGTAGACGTGTACGAGTTTATAGTGTAGTTTGGTGTAGTGCTGTAGTGTGGGAGGGTGTGGTATAGTAAGGTGTAGTAGTGTACGTGTTTACAGTGTAGTTTGGTGTAGTGCTGTAGTGTGGGAGGGTGTGGTATAGTAAGGTGTAGTAGTGTACGAGTTTATAGTGTAGTTTGGTGTAGTGCTGTAGTGTGGGAGGGTGTGGTATAGTAAGGTGTAGTAGTGTACGAGTTTATAGTGTAGTTTGGTGTAGTGCTGTAGTGTGGGACGGTGTGGTATAGTAAGGTGTAGTAGTGTACGAGTTTATGGTGTAGTTTGGTGTAGTGCTGTAGTGTGGGACGGTGTGGTATAGTAAGGTGTAGACGTGTTCGAGTTTATAGTGTAGTTTGGTGTAGTGCTGTAGTGTGGGAGGGTGTGGTATAGTAAGGTGTAGTAGTGTACGAGTTTATAGTGTAGTTTGGTGTAGTACTGTAGTGTGGGACGGTGTGGTATAGTAAGGTGTACACGTGTACGAGTTTATAGTGTAGTTTGGTGTAGTGCTGTAGTGTGGGAGGGTGTGGTATAGTAAGGTGTAGTAGTGTATGAGTTTATAGTGTAGTTTGGTGTAGTGCTGTAGTGTGGGAGAGTGTGGTATAGTAAGGTGTAGTAGTGTATGAGTTTATAGTGTAGTTTGGTGTAGTGCTGTAGTGTGGGTTGGTGTGGTATAGTAAGGTGTAGTAGTGTACAAGTTTATGGTGTAGTTTGGTGTAGTGCTGTAGTGTGGGAGGGTGTGGTATAGTAAGGTGTAGACGTGTACGAGTTTATAGTGTAGTTTGGTGTAGTGCTGTAGTGTGGTATAGTAAGGTGTAGTAGTGTACGAGTTTATAGTGTAGTTTGGTGTAGTGCTGTAGTGTGGCAGGGTGTGGTATAGTAAGGTGTAGTAGTGTATGAGTTTATAGTGTAGTTTGGTGTAGTGCTGTAGTGTGGTATAGTAAGGTGTAGTGCTGTAGTGTGGGACGGTGTGGTATAGTAAGGTGTAGTAGTGTACGAGTTTATAGTGTAGTTTGGTGTAGTGCTGTAGTGTGGGAGGGTGTGGTATAGTAAGGTGTAGTAGTGTACGTGTTTACAGTGTAGTTTGGTGTAGTGCTGTAGTGTGGGACGGTGTGGTATAGTAAGGTGTAGACGTGTACGAGTTTATAGTGTAGTTTGGTGTAGTGCTGTAGTGTGGGAGGGTGTGGTATAGTAAGGTGTAGTAGTGTACGTGTTTACAGTGTAGTTTGGTGTAGTGCTGTAGTGTGGGACGGTGTGGTATAGTAAGGTGTAGACGTGTACGAGTTTATAGTGTAGTTTGGTGTAGTGCTGTAGTGTGGGAGGGTGTGGTATAGTAAGGTGTAGTAGTGTATGAGTTTATAGTGTAGTTTGGTGTAGTGCTGTAGTGTGGGACGGTGTGGTATAGTAAGGTGTAGTAGTGTATGAGTTTATAGTGTAGTTTGGTGTAGTGCTGTAGTGTGGGAGGGTGTGGTATAGTAAGGTGTAGTAGTGTATGAGTTTATAGTGTAGTTTGGTGTAGTGCTGTAGTGTGGGAGGGTGTGGTATAGTAAGGTGTAGTAGTGTACGAGTTTATAGTGTAGTTTGGTGTAGTGCTGTAGTGTGGGACGGTGTGGTATAGTAAGGTGTAGAAGTGTACGAGTTTATAGTGTAGTTTGGTGTAGTGCTGTAGTGTGGGACGGTGTGGTATAGTAAGGTGTAGACGTGTTCGAGTTTATAGTGTAGTTTGGTGTAGTGCTGTAGTGTGGGAGGGTGTGGTATAGTAAGGTGTAGTAGTGTATGAGTTTATAGTGTAGTTTGGTGTAGTGCTGTAGTGTGGGACGGTGTGGTATAGTAAGGTGTAGTAGTGTATGAGTTTATAGTGTAGTTTGGTGTAGTGCTGTAGTGGGGGAGGGTGTGGTATAGTAAGGTGTAGACGTGTAGGAGGGTGTAGTGCTGTAGTGGAGTAAGGTATGGCGTAGCAATGCTGAGGGTGTTATGCAGTAAGGTGTAGTGAAGTAGCGTGTGAAGACGTGTATGCAGTTTGGTGTAGTGTAGTTGTGTGAGTGGAGGGGGGTACAGTGTTGGGGGTATAGTTTTGCAGGAGGGTGTAGTGCAGTTTGGTGTAGTGAAGCTGTGTGTGGTAGGTACAGTGCAGTATTGCAGGAGGGTGTAGTACAGTCTGGTGCAGGAAAGTGTAGTCCAGCAGTGCAGAAAAGGTGTATTGTAGTAGTGTAGGAAGGTGTAGTGCAAGAGGGTGTCGTGTAGTAGTGTAGGAGGGTGTAGTGCAGTAGTTTGGGAGTGTAGTGTTGTAGGGTATGGTGTAGTAGTGCTGAGAGTGTGATGTAGTAAGGTGTAGGCTAGTAGAGCATGATGATGTAGAAGTGTAGAAAGGTGTAGAGTTTGGTATAGTGTACTTGTGTGTGGGGCGGGGGGGGGGGGGGTGTAGCGCACTAGTGCAGGAGGACATAGTGCTGTTTGGTGTAATGTAGTAGGGCAGGAAAGTGTAGTGTAGGGGGTGTAGTGTAGTAGTTTAGTAGAAGTAGTGCAAGAGGGTGTAGCGTAGTAGTGCAAGAGGGTGTAGCATAGTATTTTGTATTGCTGTAGTGTGGCTGTGCAGTGCAGGAGAGTGTGCAGTATATTGTAATAAGGTATGGTGTTGTAGTGCCGAGAGTGTGATGTAGTAAGGTGTAGGCTGGTAGCGCATGAAAGTGTAGAAGTGTAACAGAGTGTAAAGCAGTTTGGTGTAATGTAGCTGTGTGTGGGGGATGTAGTGCCGTTTGGTGTAATGGGGTAGTGACAGAAAGTGTAGTGTAGTGTAGTGTAGTGGTGCAGGATGGTATAGTGTAGTGTAGAAGTAAATGAGGGTGTAATGTAGTACATGAGGGTGTAGAGATAGATAGATAGACAGACATATAGATAACTTTATTAATCCCAAAGGGAAAGTGAAGTGCTGGGGATGTGGGGGTGGGGGTGTAGTGCAGTATGGTGTAATGTAGCAGTGTGGTCTAGAAGTGTAGGAGGGTATAGAGCAGTTTGGTGTAGTGTAGTTGTGTGGGGGGGATGTAGTGCCGTTGTGCAGGAGGGTGTAGTGCCGTTTGGTGTAATGTGGTAGTGACAGAAAGTGTAGTGTAGTGGTGCGGGATGGTATAGTGTAGTGGTGTAGTGTAGAAGTGAATAAGGGTGTAATGTAGTACATGAGGGTATAGTGCACTTACTGTAGGTGTATTGCAATAGTGATTGATTAATAGACAGACAGACAACTTTATTAATCCCAAAGTGAAAGTCAAGTGCTGGGGGTGTGGGGGTGTAGTACAGGAGGGTGTAGTGCAGTATGGTGTAATGTAGCAGATTGGGGGTGTAGTGTAGTAGTACAGGACGGTGTACCGTAGTAGTACAGGATGGTGTAGTGTAGTGTAGAAGTGAATAAGGGTGTAATGTAGTACATTAGGGTGTAGTGCACTTAGGTGTATTGCAATAGTGATTGATTAATAGATGGGATAGACAGACAGACAGACAACTTTATTAATCCCAAAGGGAAAGTCAAGTGCTGGGGGTGTGGGGGTGTAGTGCAGGAGGGTGTAGTGCAGTATGGTGTAATGTAGCAGAGTGGGGGTGTAATGTAGCAGAGTGGGGGTGTGGTGTAGTAGTACAGGACGGTGTACTGTAGTAGTGCACAAGGGTGTAATGTAGTGTGGAAGGTGTAGTGAAGAAGGTGTAGTGTAGTAGTGCAGGAGGGTGTAGTGTAGTGTGGAAGGTGTAGTGAAGAAGGTGTAGTGTAGTAGTGCAGGAGGGTGTAATGTAGTGGAGAAGGTGTAGTGGAGAAGGTGTAGTGTAGTAGTGCAGGAGGGTGTAGTGTAGTGTAGAAGGTGTAGTGGAGATGGTGTAGTGTAGTAGTGCACGAGGGTGTAATGTAGTGTAGAAGGTGTAGTGGAGAAGGTGTAGTGTAGTAGTGCAGGAGGGTGTAGTGTAGTGTAGAAGGTGTAGTGGAGATGGTGTAGTGTAGTAGTGCAGGAGGGTGTAATGTAGTGGAGATGGTGTAGTGTAGTAGTGCACGAGGGTGTAATGTAGTGTAGAAGGTGTAGTGGAGATGGTGTAGTGTAGTAGTGCACGAGGGTGTAATGTAGTGGAGAAGGTGTAGTGGAGATGGTGTAGTGTAGTAGTGCAGGAGGGTGTAGTGTAGTGTAGTGTAGTGTAGAAGGTGTAGTGGAGATGGTGTAGTGTAGTAGTGCACGAGGGTGTAATGTAGTGGAGAAGGTGTAGTGGAGATGGTGTAGTGTAGTAGTGCACGAGGGTGTAATGTAGTGTAGAAGGTGTAGTGGAGATGGTGTAGTGTAGTAGTGCACGAGGGTGTAATGTAGTGTAGAAGGTGTAGTGGAGATGGTGTAGTGTAGTAGTGCACGAGGGTGTAATGTAGTGGAGAAGGTGTAGTGGAGATGGTGTAGTGTAGTAGTGCAGGAGGGTGTAGTGTAGTGTAGTGTAGAAGGTGTAGTGGAGATGGTGTAGTGTAGTAGTGCACGAGGGTGTAATGTAGTGGAGAAGGTGTAGTGGAGATGGTGTAGTGTAGTAGTGCACGAGGGTGTAATGTAGTGTAGAAGGTGTAGTGGAGATGGTGTAGTGTAGTAGTGCACGAGGGTGTAATGTAGTGTAGAAGGTGTAGTGGAGATGGTGTAGTGTAGTAGTGCACGAGGGTGTAATGTAGTGTAGAAGGTGTAGTGGAGATGGTGTAGTGTAGTAGTGCACGAGTGTAATGTAGTGTAGAAGGTGTAGTGTAGTAGTGCAGGAGGGTGTAGTGTAGTGTAGAAGGTGTAGTGTAGTAGTGCAGGAGGGTGTAGTGTAGTGTAGTGTAGAAGGTGTAGTGGAGAAGGTGTAGTGCAGTAGTGTGTGAGGTGTAGTGCAGTAGTGTGTGAGGTGTAGTGCAGTAGTGTGTGTGGTGTAGTGCAGTAGTGTGTGAGGTGTAGTGCAGTAGTGTGTGAGGTGTAGTGCAGTAGTGTGTGTGGTGTAGTGCAGTAGTGTGTGAGGTGTAGTGCAGTAGTGTGTGAGGTGTAGTGCAGTAGTGTGTGAGGTGTAGTGCAGTAGTGTGTGAGGTGTAGTGCAGTAGTGTGTGAGGTGTAGTGCAGTAGTGTGTGTGGTGTAGTGCAGTAGTGTGTGGGGTGTAGTGCAGTAGTGTGTGTGGTGTAGTGCAGTAGTGTGTGAGGTGTAGTGCAGTAGTGTGTGAGGTGTAGTGCAGTAGTGTGTGAGGTGTAGTGCAGTAGTGTGTGTGGTGTAGTGCAGTAGTGTGTGTGGTGTAGTGCAGTAGTGTGTGAGGTGTAGTGCAGTAGTGTGTGTGGTGTAGTGCAGTAGTGTGTGAGGTGTAGTGCAGTAGTGTGTGAGGTGTAGTGCAGTAGTGTGTGGGGTGTAGTGCAGTAGTGTGTGAGGTGTAGTGCAGTAGTGTGTGGGGTGTAGTGCAGTAGTGTGTGAGGTGTAGTGCAGTAGTGTGTGAGGTGTAGTGCAGTAGTGTGTGAGGTGTAGTGCAGTAGGTGTAGTAGTGCTGTTGTGAAATTGTACATTCTGCAGTAAGGAATGTTGAACAGTTTAACGAACATGGCACACAAACAATAAATGTATAAACACACATCACACACACACACACACACACACACACACACACACACACACACTACACACATTACACACATTACACACACACACATACTTCACATAGTTACATTTGTATCACAGTTTAACCTGTTTGACACACTTAGTACCAGGTGTGTGTGTGTGTGTGTGTGTGTGTGTGTGTGTGTGTGTGTAAACAGAAACATTAAGAGCAGTTGATTCAGTACCTCATGATTCAGTCGCTCTGTGTCGCTCCACAATCCCACAAAACCAAATGAGTAAACAAAGCCAGAGTGTAAAAGCAGTAGAGCAGCAGTAGATCTGTAGTAGAGCAGCTGTAGATCTGTAGTAGAGCAGCAGTAGAGCAGCTGTAGAGCTGTAGTAGAGCAGCGGTGTTGTAGTGAATGAGCACTTCCTCATGAAGCTCCTTCAGGGCGGAACTGTTTCCTGGTTTCAGGAGAGTAAAGCGGGAGTGACCGGGATCCAAAACTCACCCCTAAATCTGGGTACCGTACTGAACCCTCTCTACGTGTTCTTTATCATCTACTGTACTCCTGTAGTATAGAATTCTGCAGAGTTTAACGACTCTTTATACAGATCAGTACCGTAAAACACCCGGTGCTCCACAACCCCTCTCTCCTCCTCCACACAGCTCCGTGTTCAGGATAAACCGATCTGCATTAACGGATCAACTGAATCACCACACTTACAGAGTCATTCGGAAAGAGTCGATTCTCCGAGTCAGCGCTTTCTGAATCAAGAGTTCTGTACATGTTTGCATTTTAGACTCGATGTAGCTTTTATTTACTGTCTACTCTTTATGCTTAAGTGTTAGTTAAAGTAAATCAAATTAATTCTAATAAAGTGGTTAAGGTACTGGACTAGTAATCAAAAGGTCACTGGTTCAAGCCCCACCACCGCAAGGTTGCTGCCGTAGGGCCCTTGAGCAAGGCCCCTGACCCTCATTTACCCAGACTGTATCCTGTCACACTCTGTACAGTTGCTTTGAATAAAGGCGTCTGCTAAATGCCGAAAATGTAAATGTAGTCAAATAAAGTCAAATAAAACCACTTCAGCGGGCAGTCGTACCTCAGAGGTTAGATAGATAGATACACACACACCGTGGGAGGAAACCAGAGCTCCCGGAGGAAAGCCACGCGGACACGAGGAGAACATGCAAACTCCACACAGAAAGGACCTGTGGGATCGAACCCAGGACCTTTTTGCTGTGAGGCAACAGTGCTGCCCACCGAGCCACCGTGCCGCCCTAAACGGTCTACTTGGATGTGCAAAATGGATGTGCAGAAAGGTGCATGTGTATCTCTAGATTGTATTTGGTTGAAACTGTTAGTCACTTTGGATAAAAGCATCTGTTAAGTGAGTGCAGCACGGTGGCTCAAGGGGTAGCACTGTCGACTCACAGCAAGAAGGGCCTGGGTTCGATCCCCAGACGGGGCGGTCCGGGTCCTTTCTGTGTGGAGTTTGCATGTTCTCCCCGTGTCTGTGTGGGTTTCCTACAGTCCCCATCAGGCGTCCCGTCCAGGGTGTTACTGTGTGCCTTGCGCCCATTGATAAGCTGGGATAGGCTCCAGCACCCCCGACCCTAATTGGATAAGTGTATAAGAAAATAAATGAATGAAAATCTTTCAGTTAAATACAGATTCAAGAGAATGAATCCCAGATTCTTGTTTTTTTGCTTTTTAACAAGATATCCCTACTTTTCCAAAAATGGGTTTGTAATTAATTCGTCTTGTTATCGTTGTTTATATTTACTTGGTTGTTTAATCATTTATTTACTTAAATTACTTAATATTAACGCACTTGTTTCAGACCATTAAAAGAACACTGTACTGTGTGGAATCAACTGACTCAACCGACTCAAGCAATTCCCAGAATCTGGCATTAGAGTCGACTCAGTGATTCAGGAATCGAGTAGTTCAAATACAACCACCGATCCCTAACCCTAGATTAAACGCTCCACCTCTCAGTGCTTTCCAACCGGCAATCCGACAGACCCCGCCCTTTGCTCTGTGATTGGCCAATGGTTTATCTAGTCAGACAAACGGAGCTTCTGATTGGACAATCCGAACACTGAAGTTTAGATACGATAAACCCCGCCGTTAGTGGCAGGCTGCCTGATTTCTCTGAGGTAAATAATTGTAGTTTATAGATTCGACAAAACAACGTGTGAATAATGTGAGAATATTAATATAAATAATAAAATGGTTGAGGAGAATCAGAAGCACATATTAGATCAACATAAAACTCTTAAATAAGTCAGAACAGAGCTACAGTGTCCATAATACAATCCTCAATACTAAACAGTGCTAAATTCCACCTTAAGGATAATAAATATTATATAAACAGTTGTCTTGTATGTTATATCACATTATTCAATGTTGTTTTTGTATGTATACTGTACAAGTGGCCCCTTTTTAAGGATTCAATTTAGATTTTGACAGTTTGTTCACTTGGACCTTCCCACTGCAGCCTTGATCATGTACAGTATTAACCTGTATATCCTGTATTTATTTATTTATTTATTAGGATTTTAACATCATGTTTTACATACTATGGTTAGATTCATGACACGGCAGGTAATGTATAATGTGTAACTGGTTACACAAGATTCATCAGTTCAAGTTTTTATAATCAAACACATTCATGGACAATTTTGTATCTCCAGTTCACCTCACTTTCATATTTTTGGATTATGGGAGGAAACCGGAGCTCCCAGAGGAAACCTGTACAGACATGGGGAGAACATGCTAATTCCACACAGAAAGGACCCACCAGGCTGCCATTTTCTGTATTTCCATTATGTGTTGGTTTAATACTTGTTAAGGAAGTGAACCATTAATGAATATATCCGTATATTCGCCAATCAAGGGTATTTACACTTAAAAAATATTGCTGCACTGTTTACAGATTCAAAGATGGCTTAAAAGCACTATGATCCACAAAGATGTTGTCACAACTAACCGTAATGAAAGTGCATCTTATACATTCTTTATATATTGGATGCAACATCCTTTTTTAAAGCTTTAATACAGTGGAAAATCAAAATGCAGGTAGGACACAAGATAACACTGCTACCATGCAGTATGGGTTTGATAAGGTTCAGACTGAAAGTTACCTACTTACCATGCATTTATGTGGGCATGTTTATTTAAAAAGCATTGCTTCACACTTGGTAGCACCTCCCAACACACACACACACACACAAAGAGCATGAAAGATCCACTAAATCCCTGATCAAAAGGTTACTTAAGATACAATAAATAAGTGAATAAATAATAAAAATTATTTTATCATCAGCAGTAGGGGAATTCTGTTAGAACACAATGTAACCTGCTCACCAACCGCTGATTTAGATAGATAGATAGATAAGATATTATCTATATATATAGATGATTTAGTGCTGATGCAACCAGTCAACCGACAAAAGGTTTTTGACTATAACTGAAATTTTGGATTAAATCTGTGTAAGCACTGCTTTTTAAAAATGTTTGATTAATGACTGTGTCTTTGCAGGTTTATTGTTACTGAATCTGATTTTGATGATATGTTTTTAAAAAACTGATTAATTTAGATCTTATGAAAGCACTGACAGTTTTCAGTGCAGTAAAACATGTTTATAATCCACCTGTTTTCCCCCTAGTCATGGATATAAGTTCTATGGGAGCTCATGATAGTTCAGGGTGCTGCAGCAGCAACTGTGAGAAGCTTTGCTTTTATATTTTCAGTGTAAAATGTTGGATTTGAAGAAGAATTTACATGACCTAACAGACACAACAGAAAGTGTTTCTCTAATTACAAAACTTTTATTGAAAAAACAAAACAAAAAACAACAGTGAGAAACAGAATCAGAACTTTAGAACAGAATCAAATCTTGTTCAGAGTGAAGTAATCAGTGTGTGTGTACTGATTATTTTCCGGTGATAAGTGGGTTCCTTAGCACTACGATGACTGAATCTCCTCTCAGGAACATTTTGGAGATGTATCGATCTTTATTAACAGGTTTGGATTTCTTCTTGCCTTTTCCGCTCTTCGGTACCTCTGTCCACATCTCCTTTACGTTCTCCAGCACCATGTTACAGTGCCTGCACACACACACACACCCACAACTGTAGTTATACAACACATATAGTTCATGTGATGCGCTGAAACAATGTAGCTCCAAGACGATAATTTAAAAGTTTCATTAAAGAATTCATTCTAATAAATCAAGTTATTGGAAATAATGGCTCAGCACCCACTGGAGCAGTGATAATGGGTGCACAACACACAATCATGTTAGGATTGTGCAGAATAGAGTAAAACTACAGTATTTGAAGAATGAAAATGAGTTTCTAAAACTATTAATAACCACTTATTATAACCATCATAATAAATCTGAACTTGAAGACTTTTTTTCCATTTCGTGCTTCATATGTCAGATTCGATGGGGTTTTCTAAACCTCCTGAGAAACTAATTGTGGGTTCCTGCTTTGTAACAGACCCATGTTAAAGAATCATATAAAAATCGGAATGATGCTGGATATGTTGCATTAGTTCATTAACTCTAACATAACGAGAAGTGTGCATGTGTGTGTGTTACCTATCAAAAGCTTTAACTCGTCCCAGCAGTTTTTTGTTGTTGCGACAGTTGATGAGAACCTGTGTGTTGTTTTTGACAGACTGGGTGAGGACGGACAGCGGTCCAGTGTTAAACTCCTCCTCCTCCCTCTTCTGCAGCTCTTCGGGGGTCATCTCTGATTTTGGCTTGTTTAACAAACTCCTACACAGCACACACACATACACACATATCATTAATACAATGGGTTGAGCAGCATCACTATATAAAACAATAATTACCAGTCTATTGTTACATATAACCTTAAACTAACAATATATACCACCCCACCATTATATATAAACTCAAGCAAACAATTTATACACTATACTGCCAAAAGTATTCGCTCGTCTGCCTTCACACGCATTTGAACTTGAGTGACTCCCGTTCTTAATCCACAGGGTTTAATATGATGTCGGCCACCCTTTCAGCTATAACGGCTTCAACTCTTCTGGGAAGGCTTTCCACAAGGTTTAGGAGTGTGTTTATGGGAATTTTTGACCATTCTTCCAGAAGCGCATTTGTGAGGTCAGACACTGATGTTGGACGAGAAGGCCTGGCTCGCAGTCTCCGCTCTAATTCATCCCAAAGGTGTTCTATCAGGTTGAGGTCAGGACTCTGTGCAGGCCAGTCAAGTTCTTCCACACCAAACTGGTTCATCCATGTCTTTATGGACCTTGTGCTTTGTTCACTGGTGCGCAGTCATGTTGGAACAGGAAGGGGCCATCCCCAAACTGTTCCCACAAAGTTCGGAGCATGAATTTGTCCAAAATCTCTCGGTACGCTGAAGCATTAAGAGTTCCTTTCACTGGAACTGAGGGGCCGAGCCCAACTCCTGAAAAACAACCCCACACCATAATCCCCCCTCCACCACACTTTACACTCGGCACAATACAGTCAGACAGGTACCGTTCTCCTGGAAACCGCCAAACCCAGACTCGTCCATCGGATCGCCAGACGGAGAAGCGTGATTCGTCACTCCAGAGAACACGTCTCCACCGCTCTAGAGTCCAGTGGCGGCGTACTTTACACCACTGCACCCGACGCTTTGCATTGCGCTTGGTGATGTAAGGCTTGGATGCAGCTGCTCGGTCATGGAAACCCATTCCATGAAGCTCTACACGCTGTTCTTGAGCTCATCTGAAGGCTACATGAAGTTTGGAGGTCTGTAGCGATCGACTCTGCAGAAAGTTGGTGACCTCTGAGCACTATGTTCCTCAGCATCCGCTGACCCGCTCTGTCATTTCATGTGGTAACACTTTGTGGCTGAGTTGCTGTCGTTCCCAATCGCTTCCACTTTGTTATAACAGCACTGACAGTCGACTGTGGAATATTTAGTAGTGAGGAAATTTCACGACTGGACTTGTTGCACAGGTGGCATCACGGTACCACGCTGGAATTCACTGAGCTCCTGAGAGCGACCCATTCTTTCACTAATGTGTGTAGAAGCAGTCTGCATGCTGAGGTGCTTGGTTTTATACACCTGTGGCCATGAAAGTGTTTGGAACACCTGAATTCAATGATTTGGGTGGGTGAGTGAATACTTTTGGCAATATAGTGTATCACCCCACCATTATATATATATATATAAACTCAAGCTAAAAAATTTTTAACAGAACTTTACATTTATGTTATAAAGCCACTAAAAAGATGTGTTCACTAAACTATTTCCAAAATATTAAAAATACATTAAAAACAGAATTCAAACATTAGGAGGGGGGTGCACATACTTTTGGAATGAAAAGATTTACATTACTTATGTGCATTTTAATCTCCATCACAAACTATTTTTTTATTTGTTATTATAATAAAAGCTAAACATGTTTATTCGGATAAATTACTAACGGATCAAGATTCTTTATAACAATAACAGTACAGTTAGCATCGCTGTTAGCATTGTTAGCTTTACTCTAAAACCAAAACATACACTGCAATTAAACTCGGCTACATTAATAACTATAACATACTATTATAATATAAATATAAACTCACATGTTGAAGAAACTTCTGGTTTAATAATTATAGCTATAATAAGTGTATAAAGACAGCACAATGCTTCCACACGCTACAGCTACGCACGACTTCCGCTTCTATGCCGCTTAGCACACAGTACTTCCGGTTAAATCTCCTACAATATAAAAGCTAAACTTTAGACTTCTTTTATATTATTACAAAAATACACTTTTTAATTATCCTGTTTACTAATATTGTTTCATAATAATTTAACTAGTTATACTTTTTCAAAACTAAGCCACTTAATGTGCCACTTTCAGCTTTTATCCGATTTTATTTCTCATTCTGTCTGAAATGAGCTTTTTTACTTCCACAAAATTAAACACATTTTACATGAAATGTTCATTTTAAACAGATGTTTCTTGTTGTATAAAAGTGGTAAATTCATTAAACCGTTTACTAAATATCATTTTACTCAACTAGTACTAGTGCAAATACTATTTCACCAATATTTAACATAATTTTCTGTTACTGCTGTAAGCCTTGTCAGTGCACTAAAACGAGTTCAATACATTACATTCTCTTTAAAAATTGATATTAATTTAACATACATTTTTGCGTATTTTTACGTAAATTTTAAATCTGCATTTTAACAGCATTTTCCAACATTAAACGTTTTTTTTTAACAAATAAATACTGTTTTACATTTATCATTAATTTATGGTTTAAATATGTGGATGTGTTGTATATTTTGGAACTTTGAGTTGTAAAAACGACTTTAAGAAATTTCCTGTAAGGGATTAATAAAGTATCTAAATGTAAGATTAAGGTAACTGATATTTTCCTACTTGAATGAGATAATACATTTTTATTATTTGTTCATATTAAATATTAAATATTTATTTTAAATATTATGATCATTTGACTAATTTAACCCTCTATAAGCTTTGTAATATTTTATATTCATTTATATTTTGATTATTTGACTAATTTAACCCTCTATAAGCTTTGTAATATTTTATATTCATTTATATTTTGATTAATTGACTAATTTAAGCCTCTATAGCTTTGTAATGTTTTATATTTATTTATATAATGATTAATTGACTAATTTAACCCTCTATAGCTTTGTAATATTTAATATTTATCTTAAATATTATGATTGTGACTAATTTAACCCTCTACAGCTTTGTAATATTTTATATTTATTTATATTATGATTATTTGACTAATTTAACCCTCTATAGCTTTGTAATGTTTTATATTTATTTAGATTTTGATTATTTGACTAATTTAACCCTCTATAGCTTTGTAATGTTTTATATTTATTTAGATTTTGATTATTTGACTAATTTAACCCTCTATAGCTTTGTAATGTTTTATATTTATTTAGATTATGATTATTTGACTAATTTAACCCCTTTATAAGCTTTGTAATGTTGGTAATATTTTATGATGTATTAAAATGGGCGGCTGCTGCAGTCCTGCGTTTTCACCGCTTGGTGTCGCTCTGCTGAAGCGGCAGTGCAGGGGTAGGTAATGCGCATGCGCATTGTTTCAGTGCGTTTCACCGCTTTGTGTCGCTCTGCTAAAGCGGCAGTGCAGTGGTAGGTAACGCGCATGCGCATTGTTTCAGTGCGTTTCACCGCTTGTCGCTCTTCTGAAGCGGCATTGTACTGGTAGGTGTGGCGCATGCGTACTGTTTCACTGTGCTTCTGAGCTTGCTGGTGTGTTTATAGTGTTTATAATTATCGGATTATTAATATAATAAATATTATAAATATGGATCTGGAGGGAGGGACGTATGAACCCGGCTTCGTTGGTATCAGATTCTGTCAGGAATGGTAAGTTTAAGTGAATGAAAACAATAAAACACTGATTAACGCCATAAAGTTCGGCTAATGCTAACGTACGCTAACAGTGTTTTGATGAATGAACAAACAGTTTTATTTATTATTTTAGTGTCTGGTGTTTTACTCAATGTTTCATTTGTTTTGTTGAGACCAAATGTTTCTGAGATCTGTTGTGTCGACAATGTACAGACAGCAGTTTACATGATGAATGTGATGATGCAGAAAGTTTAATAATGTTATGATTCTTCTCTGTCCATATAAATAGGGCTAGTTTGACTTAATCTAAGGAACTCTATACTGATCACAGAAAGCAGATCATGTATTTACACATGTAAGAGATGCTGTTATTCAAGGGTCTTAACGTTGTGACCCTGTACAGCCCTAATAAGGGCCCTGCTCAGGGGTCCAACAGTGGCAGCTTAGTAGTGGTAGGCTTTGAACCACTACTAGTTCAGGACCTTTACTGCTGAGTTAGCACTGTACAATTTTATTTAGAGCAGTTCTAAGAAGAGGCTTTGGGCTATCAACTGAAAAGGTTGAGAGCTCTGCCATGTAACCACAGTTGGGCCCTTGAGCAAGGCCCTTAACCCTCTTTGCTCCAGGGGCGCCGTACAATGACTGACCCCGCGCTCTGACCCCAGCTTTCACACAAACTGGGATATGCGAAGAAAGAATTTAGTTGTACTGTACACGTGTAGATGTAGTATATATGACAAATAAAGGTGTTCTATTCTATTCTACATGGAACAGTGGTCTGTCTTCCAAGGTTAGTAGGAACACCCAAATTATGGCTTATGTAATGTAATTGAAGATCTGATCACAAGTCCAGAAGCTTCTTTGTTTGTACTGCAGCCTCTAAACCTGCAGCAAAGCAAAGCTTGCTTTACTGTGAGCAGTTGCTTGTCAGTTAAACATTAGTACAGTTTTAATAATTGCATGAAGGTCCTGGGTTCGATTGCCAGGTGGACAGGTCTGGAGTTTGCATGTTCTCCCCGTGTCTGTGTGGGTTTCCTCCGGGTGTTTTGGTGTCCTTTCACAGTCCAAAGACGTTCAAGTCAGCTGAACTGGAGATGCGAAATTGTCCATGCCTGTGTTTGATGTTAAAGACTTGATCTGATAAATCTTGTGTAACGAGTAACTGTCATGAATGTAACCAAAGTGTTAAACATGACGTTAAAATCCTAATAAATAAATAATTGTGACAGACCTACACTCAGCAGATGAGCCGATGTTCTGTCAACCAGATAAATAAAAAAACTGTGAATGCGTTTGATGTTCTTTATCAAGCATTTTACTGATGATGATGATGATGATGATGATGATGATGATGATGATGATGATGATGATGATGATGATGATGATGTGTATTACAGTAACAACATGTTGTATCCTAAAGAAGATAAGGAGAACCGTATCCTGCTCTATGCAGTAAGTACTAATTACACTATTGGGATTAAAATAAAATACAGAAGAAGGTTACTATTAATGTGCACCTATCAGGCATAACATTAAAACCACCTCCTTGTTTGTACACTCACTGTCCATTTTATCAGCTCCACTTACCATATAGAAGCACTTTGTAGTTCTACAATTACTGACTGTAGTCCATCTGTTTCTCTACATGCTTTGTTAGCCCCTTTTCACTCTGTTCTTCAATGATCAGGACCCCCACAGGACCACCACAGAGCAGGTATTATTTAGGTGGTGGATCATTCTCAGCACTGCAGTGACACTGACATGGTGGTGTGTTAGTGTGTGTTGTGCTGGTACGAGTGGATCAGACACAGCAGCGCTGCTGGAGTTTGTAAACACCTCACAGTCACTGCTGGACTGAGAATAGTCCACCAACCAAAAACATCCAGCCAACAGCGCCCCGTGGGCAGCGTCCTGTGACCACTGATGAAGGTCTAGAAGACGACCGACTCAAACAGCAGCAATAGATGAGCGATCGTCTCTGACTTTACATCTACAAGGTGGACCAACTAGGTAGGAGTGTCTAATAGAGTGGACAGTGAGTGGACCTGGTATTGAAAAACTCCAGCAGCGCTGCTGTGTCTGATCCACTCATACCAGCACAACACACACTAACACACCACCACCATGTCAGTGTCACTGCAGTGCTGAGAATGATCCACCACCTAAATAATACCTGCTCTGTGGTGGTCCTGTGGGGGTCCTGACCATTGAAGAACATGGTGAAGGGGGGTAACAAAGCATGCAGAGAAACAGATGGACTACATTCAGTAATTGTAGAACTAAGTGTAGAAACAAGGAGGTGGTTTTAATGTTATGGCTGATCGGTGTATTTGCTTTAATATTTATATAGACCATCTTTCAGTCATTATATCATCACACACACTATATAGAAAGTTGGCACACTTAATGTCCAGCTTCCACTTTGACCACAACGAATGAAAAATCATTTAGTTATTCAGTTAAATTCAGCACAACCTAAAATATAAAGAGCTGAAATGCATCATGTGTGTTTGTGTGTTTGCACACAGTGCAGGAACTGTGATTATCAGCAGGAAGCCGATAACAGCTGCATTTACGTCAACAAAATCACTCATGAAGTCGAGTAAGTACCTACACACACTCTTACACACACTCTTACACACACTCTTACACACACTCTTACACACACATGCATGATCAGCTACTGATGTGTTTATACAGTGAGCTGACACAGATCATAGCGGATGTAGCTCAGGATCCTACGCTGCCTCGTACAGAAGATCATCCCTGTCCTAAGTAAGTACTCATCGTGCACACACACTTTATGAGCAGTACATGTACAGTATGTGTGATATAAAAGTATTGGATAATACTGTACACATTGTTTCTCTACTATTAGATATTTACTGCTGTTAGATCTGATCAGGCAGCTGCACTGTGACTTTACTAAAAGAGAAACATGTAATGTGAGTGTGTGCTGTATTACAGGTGTGGCCACAAGGAGGCGGTGTTCTTCCAATCACACAGCATGAAGGCTGAGGTAAGTCTCACAC